>NC_059199.1:55777547-56002547 GCF_020615455.1 Coregonus clupeaformis | reverse complement strand
CAGAGTCCTGACCTCAACCCCATCAAACACCTTTGGGATTAATTGGAACGCTGACTGTGAGCCCAACATTAGTGCCTGACCTCACTAATGCTGTTGTGGCTGAATGGAAGCAAGTCCCCGCAGCAATGTTCCAACATCTAGTGGAAAGCCTTCCCAGAAGAGTAGAGGCTGTTATAGCAGAGAAGGCTGGACCAACTCCATATTAATACCCATGATTTTGGAATGAGATGTTCAAAGAGCAGGTGTCCACATACCTTTGATCATGTAGTGTATATCAGTATGACTATCTGACTGTGATTGCTATGGAATTCCCCTTACACATCTTGCCTAAGAACAGCCCTTAGCCCTCGTATACTTGCCATAAAACATACCCCTTTGGCCTCATGGATGGATGGTTGGATGTAGTTACAGGGTAATAGAGTGCTAATGGTTTCCGTGTCAAGTCTATATGACGAATCCATACGCACCCTTCGGTTGAACTCATCCCAAGTCATCTCTTTCTTCTCTCTTCCCTCTCTTCTTTTCTTTCCTCTTTCCTCTCCTTAAAGGAATTCCTGGGGAATGTTCAGCTCAGGTCTTTTCCCTCTTCCAGATCTTTCCATCTTTCACAAAGCTCTCAGTGTGCCGAGGGGCCTGGAATACCAGAGAGGGGGATTCATCCCTTGTTGCCTCCGTCCCTCCACCCCTCCCTCCACCCCTCCATCCCTCTGTTGTTGAACAAGGGAGATATAAAGACTATTGTGTCCCTTTAATCTTCTGTGGGTCGGGACAGCTTTTCTTTTGTTGTTTCATCTTGTAACATATCACAGGGCTCCCCCCTCTCTTCTCCCTCTCTCCCCTCTTTCCTTATCTCCCTCCTAGAACAGATACCTGCAGATGTACCTGCGTGTCACACCTTTCATCCCTTCATCTCCCTATTATCCCCCTCCCTTCTTCTCTCTATCTGATCTGGTCTGCATTAGGAGGGAGGAGAAGGGAGTGTGTGTGTGTGTGTGTGTGTGTGTGTGTGTGTGTGTGTGTGTGTGTTCAGAGAGGGTATACATCACCTACACAGGCAATTAAGCTAATTTCAACAGCTGTTCTCAGATTTGAGAGTGAGATGGTAATTACAGAGGAATTCAGAGGGAAAGAGAGAGAGAGAATACAAAATACGTAATTAGACAAGTATTTAAAGAGAGGGAGAGTAGAGGGAGAGAGAGGCACTGATGATGAAAAGAGGAAGAGAAGGAGAGAGTGAGATGAGGTAATGGGAAAAAAGAGAGAGAGAAAGAGAGAGAGTCATAAAGCATGAGTGAGTGTGAGAGACGGTGATTACCTGTTTACGATAAGGTCCATAAGGGCTCCTGACCCTGTCCCCTTGACTATAGCTACAAAAACGTCACACACACCCCACTTAGAGAAAAACCGCACGATTTCACGTGGAAAATCACATGATTTCCCGTTAGATTTCACATGTGTTTCACATTAGATTTCACATGTGTTCAGTGCATCTGTTCAGTGCACACACAAGACACAAGGATAATCAATCAATGTATCGGTAGTCATTTTTATTTAATGACAAGACAACCTTTTCGGTATCTCCAGGTGTTCTCTTCCTCACCCCTCACCTAATCACCTGTGTGTGTGTGTGTTGGCTGGATGTGTTTGTTGGCTAGGTGATGGATAGAGAGAGAGAGAGAGAGAGAGAGAGAGAGAGAGTGATGTATAGAGAGAGAGAGAAGTGATGTATATATATATATATATATATATATATATAGAGAGAGAGAGAGAGAGAGAGAGAGAGAGAGAGAGAGAGAGAGAGAGAGAGAGAGAGAGAGAGAGAGAGAGAGAGAGAGAGAGAGAGAGAGAGAGAGAGAGAGAGAGACATGCTCAATTAATATTGTTGTTGTAGTTGCTGTTAATGGTAGTCCCATTTCCACTACTACTATTATTATTGCTGTTGGTCCCACCATTTTTGTTATATGTATACTTTGACAATGTAAGTAATTTTACTTGCCATGTCAATAAAGTCTATTGAATTGAATTGAATTGAGAGAGAGAGAGAGAGAGAGAGAGTGGTGATGCATAGAGAGATATGTGATGATAGAGAGAGAAGTGATGGATAGAGAGAGAGGGAGAGACAAAGAGAAAGAGAGAGAAGTGATGGAGAGAGTGAAAGAGAGGTGATGATAGAGAGAGAGAGAGAAAGGTAAGTGATGGATAGCGAGAGAGAGAGAGAAAGAAAGAGAAAGAGAGAGAAGTCCTGGAGAGAGAGAAAGAGAGAGAGAAGTGATAGAGAGAGGGAGAGATAAGTGATGATAGAGAAATAGAGAAAGAAAGAGAGAGAGAGAAGTGATAGAGAAAGAGAAAGAAAGAGAGAGAGAGAGAAGTGATGGAGAGAGAGAAAGAAAGGTGATGGATAGAGAGAGAGAGAGAGAGAGAGAAAAAGAGAAAAAGAGAGAAGTGCTGGAGAGAGAGAAAGAGAGAGAGAAGTGATGGATCGAGAGAGAAGTGATGGATAGAGAAGTGATAGAGAGAGAGAGAAGTGACAGATAGAGAGAGAACGAGAGAGAAGTCATGATAGAGATAAGTGATGGATAGAGTGAGAGAGACAGAGAGAAAAGTGATGGAGGGAGAGAGAGAGAGAGAGAGAGAGAGTGAGAGAGAGAGGTGATGCATAGAGAGATAAGTGATGATAGAGAGAGAAGTGATGGGTAGAGAGAGAGAGAGAAAAAAAAGAGAGAGAAAAGTGATGGATAGAGAGAGAGAGAGAGTGATAGATAAAGAGAGAGAGAGAGGTGATGCATAGAGAGATAAGTGATGGGTAGAGAGAGAGAGAAAAAAAAAGAGAGAGAGAAGTGATGGATAGAGAGAGAGAGAGAGATAGATAAAGAGAGAAGTGATGGATAGAGAGAGAGAGAGAGAGAGAGAGAGAGAGAGAGAGAGAGAGAGAGAGAGAGAGAGAGAGAGAAGTGATGGATAGAGTGAGAGAGAAGTGATGGATAGAGAGAGAGCGAAGTGATGAGAGAGAGAGAGAGAGAGAGAGAGAGAGAGAGAGAGAGAGAGAGAGAGAGAGAGAGAGAGAAGTGATGGATAGAGAGAAAGAGAGAGAGAGAGAGAGAGAGAGCGGGAGAGAGAGAGAAGTGATGGATAGAGAGAACGAGAGCAAAAGAGAGAGAGATGATGGATAGAGAGAAAGAGAGAGAGGTGAGAGAGAGGTGTGATGATGGATAGAGAGCGAGAGAGAGGTGTTGATAGAGAGAGAGCGAGAGAGAGAGGGGTGATGGATAGAGAAGTGATGAATAGAGAGAAAGAGAGAGAGAAGTGATGATAGAGAGGGAGAGAGAGAGAGAGAAGTGATGATAGAGAGAGAGAGAGAAGTGATGTACAGTATATATAGAGAGAGAGCAAGAGAGAAAGAGAGAAAGAGAGAGAGGTGATGGAGAGAGAGAGGTGATGGAGAGAGAGAGAGAGAGAGAGAGAGAGAGAGAGAGAGAGAGAGAGAGAGAGAGACATGCTCAACATTAGCTCCTGATTTATTTCTGTTTTTTTGTTTTTAGAATGAGATAAACACTCAAATCTATAAAGAATTCAAGACAAGAAGTGATGAACAACAACTCTATTCAATCAGAAACTTTGCGCCTCAAATTAAGAAGTTTTGACTCTCGCTAGCTAGCTACAAAACAAAAACCTAGCCAGCAGGCTAACAAGCCAGCCAGAAAATTGAGCTAGAACAAACCTAGCAAGGGGAGTTAACTACATCAAACGACCAAACTGAGTGAGTAAATCAAAAAGGAGCACTGATTCTAACTTTAAACATATCTTCTGTTTTTCTGTGTGAAAATGTTTCACTATTTTTGCTGGTTTTTGAGCTAAATTAGAGATAGCTAGCAACAGCAGCAGACAAACAAAACCAGTTGCCATGGCAACGGTGCAGCAGAACAGCGCAGCAGCAGCAGTAGTAGCAAAGCCCACAGGCACCATGTCCCCACTCCCCCTCAATGCTGAGTCCATTCTCTACCCTCCAGAGGCCAAAAATGACACAACGAGGAAAGCTTTTAAACAGAAATTACTAAAGGGGAGGCCAGAAACCCTTTTCGCAGACCTCTACAAAAACGGTGATGTGAGTAATCTCATCTTTCTCACTGACCAGCCAAATGCATGGCGCTCAGCAGTCTGCTCTCACTACCCATCCATAAAGAAAGAGGGAATCTGTAATGGGTGGAAGCTGAAAGTCAAAGAGACAGACGACCCTGACAGCACCATGATAACAATCAACCTCTACAAGACTGGGACTGTCATGGTGCAAGGTAACCTTAGGCTGTTTGAAACAGACTTTCAGACCATTAAGGAGAGAGCGGAGAGAGAGAAGGACACCACCAGTGACATGCCCTCCCACAAGACAAACTCCACCAGCACCACCCTCACCCCCACTATCCCCACCCAAAAAGGCACATCCAGCACCTCTCTTCCCACCATAGTGGAGGACACGCCCCAGGAGGAGAGCGACCCCCTCAGTGCAGAGCAGGCTCAGGCCCTCCTCACCACCATGGCTGCCATGAGGGATCAGTTCACCAAACTGGAGGTGGAGGTGGTCCTGCTCAGGGAGAGTGTGAGCAAACGGCAACCAGACATCCACACCTTAGAAGAGCTCCTAACCAAGGTGCGGACAGAGCAGGACAGCAGCCTTGCAACACAGCTGAAAGAAGTTCAGCAAGAGAGAGACGGACTCAAGAGAGAGCTGGCTGATCTAACAAAGGAGGTGAGAAAGCTCCAAAAAGACAGGCAGAGCAGAAATAACGAGCTGACCGCACTAAGAGAGGAGCTGCAGGAGAGAAAGAGAACAGAGGACAGGCTGCAGGAGCAGCTAGATCACCACTCTAATACCTGCCCTCACACAGCAGAGGAGCCCACCTCAACCAGCCAGGCCTCCCCAGCCCTGCCTGCTGCATGCCTCCCCCCTAGCCCACAGAACAGCCTCCCACTGACAGCGGCATCGGCACAGACCAGCCACACCCCAGCTCCAACACCCACCAGCCCCCACTCTACACCCTCCAGTCCAGAAGAAACACTGGCTGAGATCGTCCTGTTGAAGGACTCAAATGGGAAGTTTGTTCAGGAGAAAAAACTTTTCCCTTGACACAAAACCAGAAAGGTGTGGTGCCCAACAACACAGAGTGCCATGGAGCTGCTTGATAAGGGCCAGCTCGCGTCGCAAAGCCACATAATCATATACACCGGAAGCAATGACCTGCGTGCTCAGCAGGAGAGGGTGGCGACTTCACTACCGGGAGTGATTGAGAAGGCCTCCGCAATCTTCCCCAACTCAAGGATCGTGGTGTCAACCCTTCTACAGAGGAAGGACTTCCACCCTGCCACAATCCAAAGAATAAATGCCATCCTCTCCCGGGACTGTGCCCTGCGACCCAATGTACACCTGGCCCACCATCCCACCCTCGATCTGAACTGTCTCTATGACCATGTTCACCTGTACAGGGAGACAGTCCCCATCCTTGCCAAGACTCTCAAGGACATCGCTTTAAACCGCAGCCCAACCTCTCCACCCAGGAACAGTGGAGCAATCTCCTCCCCCCCGAGATCACCGAGACAACACCCCGGACCAGCACCCTGAAACCGCCGGCCACCGCCACAGCACCACCAACCTCAATGCCTACCACAGCCAGCGCAGCACAGACCACCCCAGCCCAGCTTCAGACCCACCCAGATGAGGCCTACCAGACCCACACTTGGAGGAGCCACAGCCTGGCAGGCAGAGCTACGCACAGGCTGTGAGAGGAGCAACTGGCCCAGCCCCCACCAACGAAATGAGTGACATCAAACAAATGCTGAATCTACTATGCTCACATGTGATAGGCCGAGAGTCATGGTAAGATGAGCACAAGAACTCCACCATCCTCACACTACATCCACCTAAGTGGCATGACACAAATGCTATCTTAAATGATAAACAAATCACATTTGCATAATAAGAGTTTACATTAATTGAAAAATCATATTTTAATAGTTCTTGTTGGATTGTGAGTTTTTATCTCATTTTGAAGATAAAGAAAAAACAGATTAGTCTTTTTACTTTGCATGTTGGAATTTACAAGGATTGAAGTCCTCTGCTTCTGGGCTAAAGAGCAGAAACCCAGACTTCCTTAAAGAAATTGATGATGTTGATAATGTAGTACTACAGGAAACATGGTGCAGAGGTGATGTTTCCACTGGCTGTCCACTAGGTTATAGGGAGATAATCGTACCATCCACCAAATTAAAAGGAATCACACAGGGCAGAGACTCATGGGGAATGCTAATATGGTACAAATCTGAACTAACTAATTCAAATCGAATTGATCAAAACAGGAGAATTCTTTATCTGGTTAAATATCAACAAGGAGGCTATCTTAACAGATAAAAATGTGTTCCTCTGTGCCACATACATTCCCCCCTCAGAGTCACCCTACTTCAATAAATAGAGTTTCTCCATTCTAGAGAGGGAGATTAGTCACTTTCAGGCCCAAGGCAACGTGCTGGTCTGTGGAGACCTGAATGCTAGAACAGCAGAAGAACTAGACACTATTAACAGTCAGGGGGACAAACACCTACCGGGAAGCAACAACCTTTCCCTCCCCACATACCCCCCCAGAAACAACTATGACAAAGTGAAAAACAAAAATGGAGTACAGCTCCTAAAGCTATGTCGAACAATGGGTCTGTACATAGTCAATGGTAGGCTAAGAGGGGACTCTTTTGGTAGGTACACCTACAACTCATCCCTTGGCAGCAGTACTGTAGACTACTTAATCACCGACCTCAACCCAGAGTCTCTCAGAGCCTTCACAGACAGCCCACTAACACCTCTCTCAGACCACAGTAAAATCACAGTGTATCTGAGAAGAGCAGAACCCAACCATGAAGCATCACGGCCCAATAAATTGCATGGTACTAAACAGGCCTATAGATGGAGTGCAAACAGTACAGAAATCTACCAAAAAGCAATTAGTTGCCAAAAAATACAATCTCTGTCACGCTCTGGTTCCGGGACGTTGTTATTGAACCAGGGTGTGTTTGTATTGTTGGGTGTTGTGTGGGTTAGGTTGGGGATAGGGTGTGTTCGTTTTGTTGTGTGCTGTTTGGTTGGGGTGTCTAGGTGGTTGTCTTCCTTGTTTGTATTCATGTGACTCCCAATCGGAGGTAACGAGTGACAGCTGTCGGCTCGTTATCTCTGATTGGGAGCCATATTTAAACTGTGTGGTTTCACCTTGTATTTTGTGGGTTTTTGTTCCATGTACAGTCATTTGTCACTGTGGACTTCACTATCGTCATTCGTTTATTTGTTTTCGTGGTTGCTTGATTAAATAAAGTCATCATGTTCACTCAACGCGCTGCGTATTGGTCCGCTTCCTCAGACGATCGTGACAGAAAAACCCACCACAAAAAGACCAAGCAGCGTGTCAAGCGGCAACAGGACCTACCTACACAGGATTTATGGACTCCCATAAAGGATTCATGGACATGGGAGGAGATTCTGGATGGTGAGGGGCCTTGGGATCAACCGGGAGAATATCGCCGTCCTCGTGAAGAGCGGGAGGCAGCTAAAGCCGAGAGGCGGCGATATGAGGAGGCAGCACGGAGGCAAGGCTGGAAGCCCGAGAGTATTACCCAAAAATTTCTTGGGGGGGCTAGAAGGAGTGTGGCGAAGTCAGGTAGGAGACCTGCGCCTACTCCCTGGACTGACCGTGGAGAGCGAGAGTACGGGCAGACACCGTGTTACGCAGTAGAGCGCATGGTGTCTCCTGTACGCAGGCATAGCCCGGTTCGGTACATTCCGCTCACGTATCGGGCCGGGCTAGACTGAGCATTGAGCCAGATGTCATGAGGCCGGCCCCACGCATCCGGTCACCAGTGCGTCTCCTCGGGCGGCTTACATGGCACCAGCCTTACGCATGGTGTCCCCGGTTCGCCTACATAGCCCGGTGCGGGTTATTCCACCTCCCTGTACTGGTCAGGCGACGGGGAGCATACAACCAGGTAAGGTTGGTCAGGCTCAGTGCTCAAGGGAGCCAGTACGCCTGCACGGTCCGGTATTTCCGGCACCACCTCCTGTCTCCAGTCCAGTACCACCAGTGCCTACACCACGCACTAAGCCTCCTGTGTGTTCCCGAGTCCTGTGCGTCCTGTTCCTGCTTCCCGCACTAGCCCTGAGATGCGTGTCCTCAGCCCGGTACCTCCAGTTCCCGGCACCACGCATCAGGCCTACGGTGCGTCCCCAGGGCCAAGCATGCCCTGTTGCTTCTCCCGCACTAGCCCTGAGATGCGTGTCCTCAGCCCGGTACCTCCAGTTCCGGCACCACGCATCAGGCCTACAGTGCGTCCCCAGGGCCAAGCATGCCCTGTTGCTTCTCCCCGCACTCAGCCCTGAGATGCGTGTCCTCAGCCCGGTACCTCCAGTTCCGGCACCACGCACCAGGCCTACGGTGCGCCTCAGACGGCCAGAGTCTGCCGTCTGCCCAACGGGGCCTGAACTGTCCGTCTGCCCAACGCCGTCTGAACTGCCCGTCTGCCCAACGGCGCCTGAACTGTCCGTCTGCCCAACGCCGTCTGAACTGCCCGTCTGCCCAACGGCGCCTGAACTGCCCGTCTGCCCAACGGCGCCTGAACTGCCCGTCTGCCCTATGGCGCCTGAACTGCCCGTCTGCCAAGCGTTGCATAAGCCGCCCGTCTGCCCAACGGCGCCTGAACTGCCCGTCTGCCCTATGGCGCCTGAACTGCCCGTCTGCCAAGCGTTGCCAGATAAGCCGCCCCGTCTGTACTGAGCCTGCAAAGCCGCCCGTCTGCCATGAGCCTTCAGAGCCGTCCGCCAGACCGGAGCCGCTAGAGCCTTCCGCCAGACAGGAGCCGCTAGAGCCTTTCGCCAGACAGGAGCAGCCAGAGCCTTCCGCCAGACAGGATCAGCCAGAGCCTTCCGCCAGACAGGATCAGCCAGAGCCTTCCGCCAGACAGGATCAGCCAGAGCCTTCCGCCAGACAGGATCAGCCAGAGCCGTCCGCCAGACAGGATCAGCCAGAGCCTTCCGCCAGCCATGAGCAGCCAGATCCGTCAGCCAGCCATGAGCAGCCAGATCCGTCAGCCAGCCACGAGCAGCCAGATCCGTCAGCCAGCCACGAGCAGCCAGATCCGTCAGCCAGCCATGAGCCGGCCCAGCCAGGATCCGCCAGGAGCCGGCCCAGCCAGGATCCGCCAGAGCCGTCCAGCCAGGATCCGCCAGAGCCGTCCAGCCCGGATCCGCCAGCCAGCCAGGATCCGGCCAGAGCCAGCCAGCCAGGATCCGCCATTTAGTCAGGTACTGTCCCTTAGCCCGGTGCTGCCCCTTAGTCCGGTGCTGCCCCTTAGCCCGGTGCTGCCCCTTATCCCGGTGCTGCCCCTTATCCCGGTGCTGCCCCTTAGTCCGGTGCTGCCCCTTAGTCCGGTGTTGCCCCTTAGTCCAGGTGGGGTTAGTTGGAGGGTGGTCATTGGGAGGAGGCTACTGAAGCAGGTTGTGACTGTGGTGGGGTGGGGATCACGACCGGGGCCAGAGCCGCCACCGTGGACAGACGCCCACCCAGACCCTCCCCTAGTCTCTATGTTGAGTGCGCCCGGGGTTCGCACCTTAGGGGGTACTGTCACGCTCTGGTTCCGGGACGTTGTTATTGAACCAGGGTGTGTTTGTATTGTTGGGTGTTGTGGGTTAGGTTGGGGATAGGGTGTGTTCGTTTTGTTGTGTGCTGTTTGGTTGGGGTGTCTAGGTGGTTGTCTTCCTTGTTTGTATTTCATGTGACTCCCAATCGGAGGTAACGAGTGACAGCCGTCGGCTCGTTATCTCTGATTGGAGCCATATTTAAACTGTGTGGTTTCACCTTGTATTTTGTGGGTTTTTGTTCCATGTACAGTCATTTGTCACTGTGGACTTCACTATCGTCATTCGTTTATTTGTTTTCGTGGTTGCTTGATTAAATAAAGTCATCATGTTCACTCAACGCGCTGCGTATTGGTCCGCTTCCTCAGACGATCGTGACAATCTCCTGGACAACTTTTTAGCCTTAACATTCTCCTACAGCAATGAAGGTGTAAATTTGGCCGTTTGGAACATAAACTTTATATTTGACAAATTAGCCTCCTTGGCTAATCTAAAGAAACATAAGAGCAAACCAAAAAGAATAGATAATGAAAAATTGTTTGATTAAACCTGGCTGCCCAGAGAGGACAGGCTGTGCTTACTCTGCCCCCGGGGAGAAGTAGAGACAGATCTGCATTTCCTATTACACTGTGACAAATACTCAGACCTAAGAGAATCTTTCTTTCCCAAAATTATAATTCAGTACAAAGAATTTGAAACTATAAAAGAGGAAGAAAAAAGCAAATATTTATTGGGTGAAAAGCCAAATAAAGTGGGGAAAAAAAGTATTTAGTCAGCCACAAATTGTGCAAGTTCTCCCACTTAAAAAGATGAGAGAGGCCTGTAATTTTCATCATAGGTACACGTCAACTATGACAGACAAAATGAGGAAAAAAAATCCAGAAAATCACATTGTAGGATTTGTAATGATTTTATTTGCAAATTATGGTGGATTACGGGGGGCCTGTATGAAAAAATTATTTACAAAAATAATGTATGCACTCACTAACTGTAAGTCGCTCTGGATAAGAGTGTCTGCTAAACGACTAAAATGTAAATGTAATTCACTGAGGTTCTCATCTCTTATTTCATGATGGGCATGGACACGTAGCCTACATCATGGTTTTATGCATGTCCAAAATGGGACCTGCATGGCTGAAATAATGTGGGCCAACGATGCACAGATAAAAAGTGAATGTCAGCTCACTGTTTTACTCCTCTCAGACTTGATGTTTTAATAAAGCTTTGGTGATTAAGATTTATTTCCAAGTGGTCTCAGGAGCCAAATCCTTTATTGGGCAGACATAAAAAAGCCTTAATTGAGAGGAGGGGAGGCTATGCTTTTTATGTTTCTAAATACGAAGTATACAGGCACCAAAAGCACATTAGGCTACTCTTGTTCCATGCGCACATTACATTTACGTCATTTAGCAGACGCTCTTATCCAGAGCAATTAGGGTTAAGTGCCTTGCTCAAGGGCATATTGACAGATTTTTCATCTAGTCGGCGCAGGGATTAGAACCAGCGACCTTTCGGTTACTGGCACAATGCTCTTAACCACTAAACTACCTGCCGCCTCGGTTGGGGTGCGTCACGGCTGGATATGCTGCGTTTCTGCTGTCAAAATTAATGCGGTAACTGACTGTGTTACCGCTAAAATCAGCTTTTGGTTGGTCTTAAATATCCCTATCAGCGCTGCCTGAAATTAGCACTTTGGATCATGTTTTTAAGGACACACTTAAAATATTTCCACCCTGCCCATCTGAGCGCAAGCTAGCGGATATAAGACAGGTAAATTGCCGAACCTGGCGTTAGGGCTGGAAAATGGCAGTGCGCCAGTTTTTACATGACGAAATTGCAAAAAGCGAACATGCGTTTGACACTAGAGCGCTTATACGGCAGCCGAAAATAGAGCCCCTAATGTACCTGCCAAGTATGAGGGATTTATATGAGGTTCACCGGCATTCACTGAGGGTTTCACAATTAGGGTTAAGTGCCTTGCTCAAGGGCATATTGACAGATTTTTCATCTAGTCGGCGCAGGGATTAGAACCAGCGACCTTTCGGTTACTGGCACAATGCTCTTAACCACTAAACTACCTGCCGCCTCGGTTGGTGTGCGTCACGGCTGGATATGCTGCGTTTCTGCTGTCAAAATTAATGCGGTAACTGACTGTGTTACCGCTAAAATCAGCTTTTGGTTGGTCTTAAATATCCCTATCAGCGCTGCCTGAAATTAGCACTTTGGATCATGTTTTTAAGGACACACTTAAAATATTTCCACCCTGCCCATCTGAGCGCAAGCGAGCGGATATAAGACAGGTAAATTGCCGAACCTGGCGTTAGGGCTGGAAAATGGCAGTGCGCCAGTTTTTACATGACGAAATTGCAAAAACGAACATGCGTTTGACACTAGAGCCGCCTTAATGGCAGCCGAAAATAGAGCCCCTAATGTACCTGCCAAGTATGAGGGATTTATATGAGGTTCACCGGCATTCACTGAGGTTCTCATCTCTTATTTCATGATGGGCATGGACACGTAGCCTACATCATGGTTTTATGCATGTCCAAAATGGGACCTGCATGGCTGAAATAATATGGGCCAACGATGCACAGATAAAAAGTGAATGTCAGCTCACTGTTTTACTCCTCTCAGACTTGATGTTTTAATAAAGCTTTGGTGATTAAGATTTATTTCCAAGTGGTCTCAGGAGCCAAACCCTTTATTGACAGTCTTGACTACTTCGCGATTGCATTGGGCAGACATAAAAAAGGGGAGGCTATGCTTTTTATGTTTCTAAATACGAAGTATACAGGCACCAAAAGCACATTAGGCTACTCTTGTTACATGCGCATATGTAAAATATTTCCACCCTGCCAATCTGAGCACAAGCGAGCTGATATAAGACAGGTAAATTGCCGAACCTGGCGTTAGGCCTGGAAAATGGCAGTGCGCCCGTTTTTACATGACGAAATTGCAAAAACGAACATGCGTTTGACACTAGAGCCGCCTTAATGCCAGCCGAAAATAGAGCCCGTAATGTACTTTTTTCGTAGGCCTACCTAGCGAAGCTAGCTAACATGATCCCTTTTCAACATTGTTTTTAAGAGTGTTTAATCACGATTGCTGCTGACAGACATGATTGGCTACATTGATTGATGGACCACGTCAAATTGGCTAGCTAGCTAATAACAGATCACGTCAATATGGCTAGTTAACAAGTTAACTTTCAGAGGATAAACTAGATGGCTATTTCCAAATATTGTTTGATTTGCTTGCGATCTATAGTGGTGATGACAGTAGTCTGACTGACAACTTTACCAGGATGAGGACTTGCCGATGTCAAGCTCTTTCCAAAAGCCTAATCTCTGATTAAGCAAACTAAATTACACGTTATTTGCTTAGCTAGTTAGCTAGCTAGCTACATGCCAAATGGATAGGCTACCCTCACATAGCTGAAATTACATGATCAATTGATGTTTACTAAATATGAAAAGCATGCAGTTACTTGCTGTATACTGTAACTGATGATAGAGCTAAATGTGGAATAATCATTAATGTGTAGTTCTGACTATGCTCTTGATGATGTGATGATATTAAAACCAAATAGTTATACAATTTATTTAATAATCCCTTGAAAACGGCACATAGTTGTCAATGGTTTTAGCGGCGCTGGGGGTCTCCTTGCCACCCAGCAGCCAAATCAAACGCTCTGCACCATATTGTGACGTTTTATTGATAACGACCTATTGTCTGGAATGGAACTTTGGATCTATGGAATGTGATCTTGATCTACATCTCGTTGTGATGAAGCACTCAAGTGTGTGGCGCCATTTTGAAACCTGTGTTTGGTGAGAGAGAAAGACACTTTCTTCCCTCAGGGGGTCTCGGTCTTTCTGTTCCATTCATTACTGAGACCTCCTGTCTGTCTGTCTTCACTGTCCCTGCCGGTGACAGCTCATTGACGGATTAGGGAGAGCAACCCCCTCAAAGAGGACTCCCAGAGTTTAATTTCTCCAGATTTGAGAATGCCGATGCTCCAAAGGACTGCATAATGCTGGAGACCCATTACCCTCTCATGGGGCAGTTTCCCACCTGTTGTCCCAAACCACTGCTGCCCTCTTAAATCCACATCCCAGGGAGTGATCCTTCCTTTTGTCCTGTATTGTTGACACCTGCTCTAGGGAGAAAACTTTAGGAAGACACTTCACCTGTTTTGAATAAGGATAAACTGCGTCATATAGAGCAGCTGTCCTCTACTTCCCACAGACAAACATGCAAGCACACACGTGTGCACACACCTGCTTGGATGAGGGAAAACTATTTCTAATATCATGTGGTCATGTGTCTCTAACCCTACTGGAGATAGGACCCATGCTGGGTCACATAGCACAGAATCGAAAACACGTGTGTGTGTGTGTGCGCGTGTGCCTGGCAAGCAGAGAAGTGATGAGTTCAGTGCCTGGAGCCTCTTCCCATTAATTAATATGCTCTAGAAGCTTTTCATCTTGGAGAGATAGAAAATAACACTGGTGCCTCTACCAATTAAGGGAATGATGAATGAATGAGGAGATGACTGGAGAGAGAGAGAAATACAGAAGAATGTTCCATGTTCATATACCTGGACAAGTTCTTACTTTATATTTTTCTAGACCTCACCGGTATTACCTGTCACTGTATAGACGTTCTAAGGCTGTTGTATCTCCTCTTGGTGAAAGAAGGACAGGGTGATGACAGAGTGTATGGCGATACATGTATAGAAGAGTATATGGAAGTAAGATTAATGTGTCTGCATTTCAGAGGGCTGCACCTTGTAGATGAGTCATTGTTACCTCAGGTGTGTATGTGCGTGTGTGTGTGCATGTTCGTGCATGGGTGTGTGTAGTACCTCTGGGGTACAAACAAACACACACACACAGGTACCCACTTCACCTAAGTGACACACACAGCTGGTTTGGAGAGCCATCCATTTCCTGACTCCCACCATCCGTCTGTCTTAGTGACCTCCCACAACCCCCGGCTTTTTGGCCCGCTTTGATTTATGAACTTTGACCCCCAAAGTCAGAGTGGAACACCTGCTCAGGTCTGTGAGAAAAGACAGGGAAAACAGAATGTAAAGAGGAGAAGAAAGAAGGGGATAAGTGGTCAGAGAGGTATGGGGACTGGATGGGGCTGATCTAGGGTTAGTGGAAATGTGTGCTACACCATCTGTGTGAAAGTTGGTAATTTTTCCATGTTTAGAGCATTGCAGATAGAAATGTATCACCTAGAACTCACCAGATCCTTTATTCCACAGAATAGAACGATGTGTCTGTTCTATACAATACATAGTCATAGTCAGTTGCCATGGCACCCTAGTAGCAGCCTAAGCAGAGAGCTCCTGTAAATATGTACGTTTACAATTAATTTGAAGTGTTTTAATTTATTTTCTTTTTTATCCTCTGTTTTGTTTCTGATAACATTGAGTTTCATTGCATATTTCTGGTGGTTTTGACCCACAGATTTGCAGATGGACTGGCAGGTCAACACTTTTTGGCTTGGCTGGCTAGCTAGCTAGCTGGCTGGCAAATTGTTTTTGTTCGAATTATGCATCTGTACCAACTTTTTTGTTTCACCTGGCTGCTGGTTCCTGATCTTGAAAACAATAACTGAAGAGTCACCTGAACCTTGAGAGGAATGGGAGATGCAGTAGAGGAATGCAGTACAGAGGCAGAGGGCTCGTAGTGAGGACGACTGGCTACTGTACTACACTGAACTGTGTGTGGTGAGCTTTCTGGTGCCCTTCAAAGATGGATGCATTCAAAGACTTGGCCTCTATTGGTTGACCTAACTATAGCTAGGCTACTCATGATGATAGATGTCACGATCGTCTAAGGAGGAGGACCAAGGCGCAGCGTTGAGGGTGAACATATTTATTTAGAGACTGATCACACGATCAAAACAACAGACGATAACGTGACGTCTACGGTTTAACACAAACCAAATAAGAACAAGAAACCACAAATAATGAATGCCTAACGGCTACCTAAGTATGACTCCCAATCAGAGACAACGAGCTACAGCCGTCTCTGATTGGGAGCCACCCTGGCCAACATAGATATACAACAACTAGAACATAAACAAATGAAAACTCACACCCTGGCTCAACATACTAGAGTCCCCAGAGCCAGGGCGTGACAGTACCCCCCCCTAAAGGCGCGGACTCCGACCGCGCCAACCAAATACAACAGGGGAGGGACCGGGTGGGCACTCCGCCTCGGCGGCGGATCCGGCTCGGACATGAGCCCCCACTCCTTCTCTAACCCCCCAAAGTACCCCCTGGTCCGGTCTGGCCCTGCTGACCAGAGCTGAACTGAACACTGGTGGAGCGGATTGCTCTAGCTCCGGCGTGACGCAGCACCTGACCGGTGCCGGACCCGCCACCGGTGGAACAGGCACGGAGCCGTGCCGGACTGGCGACGCACACCACTGGCTTGGTGTGGGGAGCAGGAGCGGGCCGAGCCGGGCTGACGAAACGCACCACTGACTTGGTGCGGGGAGCAGGAGCGGGCCGGACCGGGCTGACGAAGCACACCACTGACTTGGTGCGGGGAGCAGGAACGGACCGTGCCGGGCTGACGACGCGCACCACTGACTTGGTGCGGGGAGCAGGAACGGGCCGGACAGGGCTGACGAAACGCACCACTGACTTGGTGCGGGGAGCAGGAATGGGCCGGACTGGGCTGGCGACGCGCACCACAGACTTGGTGCGGAGAGCAGGAACGGGCCGGACAGGGCTGGCGAAACGCACCACTGACTTGGTGCGGGGAGCAGGAATGGGCCGGGCCGAGCTGGCGATGCGCACCGTAGACTTGGTGCGAGTGGCAGGAACAGGCCGGACCGTACTGGGAACACACACCACTGGCCCTACGTGGGGATCAGGAACAGGCCGGACCGGACTGGCAACACACGCCAGTACCTCTCGCCATGCCTCTACATCTTCCACCCCCTCTTCGACCAGTGGCCCCCCGTAACCTGGCGGCCTCCTCTGCCAATCCGCTGGGCCGCTCTGCCGCGGTCTCCTGCTGGCCCGTCGTCCACGGCGTTAGCCCCCCTAAAAAAATTCTGGGCGTCTCCCCTACCCGTGGACCAGGTCTCCATGTCCCTCGCCAGCCTTTCGCCCTTCTGCCACAATGTCAAGCCCTTCTCTTCCTCACTCGGCTTGACCCAGTCGAGGAGGCAAAGGAGATCTGTTAGGGATCTCCCTGGCGATGGCTCCTGGACACGCTGCTTGGTCACATCTTGGTGGTTTCTTCTGTCACGATCGTCTAAGGAGGAGGACCAAGGCGCAGCGTTGAGGGTGAACATATTTATTTAGAGACTGATCACACGATCAAAACAACAGACGATAACGTGACGTCTACGGTTTAACACAAACCAAATAAGAACAAGAAACCACAAATAATGAATGCCTAACGGCTACCTAAGTATGACTCCCAATCAGAGACAACGAGCTACAGCCGTCTCTGATTGGGAGCCACCCTGGCCAACATAGATATACAACAACTAGAACATAAACAAATGAAAACTCACACCCTGGCTCAACATACTAGAGTCCCCAGAGCCAGGGCGTGACAATAGACCTATATTGCTTGTTTGCTTTTTGCTTTTGAAGCACTTTGAGATTGAAAAGCGCTATAGAAATGATATAAATTATTATTATTTATACAGCTGTCATCCCTCAGCCTTCATTCAGCCTTCCTCCACTGAACAGGGCCATCCTGGCAGAAGCACTGTGATGTCATAATGTCTTGAGTTATATCTGGACTCACAGATTTATATTTCTTTGAGGGGAAGGAAAGTTATATATATTTTTGAAAATCTGCTCCTTTCTAGACAGATGGATTTGTGCTAAAAGGTTTATTACAAAGTGCAGATGTTATGATTTTATGAAGCATGTAAATGTCCTGTTTTTTCTGTTTTGATGGCACGGTAAAAGGTAGACACACACACACACACACACACACAGACACCGTGCCATTCCGGAGTATGACATGATGTTTTCCTATTATAGATCATATAAATATAGAATAGGAAATTGGATGTCTCCCCTGGGTTACTGGTTATGACACTGATGCTACTTATACCACGTTATTCTGAGACGGTCGAGTGTGTGTGTGTGTGTGTGTGTGTGTGTGTGTGTGTGTGTGCGTGTGCGCGTGTAATGGAGGACTAAAATAAGTATTCTCAACAAGCCAACTGATTAATGTGGAGCCAGTGTGGGCAACACTTTACATTACACACAGTGGCTAAAGAAACACTGATACACAGTGCCCAAGTGATTCAGATTGATGTGTTTCACCATTGCTCTCAGGCCACATAGCTAGCCACTGGTTTCAGTCCCTAGATATGTCTACCAAGTATTATTTGGGTATTTGTATAGAATAAATAGGTATTAAAGCTCACCCCAGTACATACCATTTCTCAAGTATCAGTTTCCCATAGAGAGCCATGTGTTTGGAATAAGTGCTAACCTCGCTACATATCATGTCTCAGTGAGTGGTCTCTATGCAGTGTTAATGTGTAGATAAAGAGAGCTGGATGGGCTTCTGCCCCCAAGTCCACATTTATTTAGCACCACTCGGTCATAAATCACGGTGTTAAGGCGATTTATGTGCTCCACGACTTCATGTGCCCCTGTTTCCCAGCTCCTCATTGGTCTCTCTGTATGTGCATCCTAAAGAGTAGAAGAGAAACATTTGTCAGATAGTGTGGTCCCAAATGGCACCCTATGCTCTATGCGCCCTGGGTGCCATTTGGGAGGTTGATTGCTAGATATATGAGGAATGCGAGGGAGTGCATGGACTCATTTGACCATGCACTTTCAAGGAAAATGTCAAAGGTTGAGATCTCTGGGTTAATTTGACTGGTTGCAAAAGGCAGAAGGACATAGAAGGGCATAGAAATGAAAGAGGGTTAGTTTTAGTAAGTTCTACGATGTGTAATAACTTGCCCTCTCTCAGAGAGAGAGAGAGAGAGAGAGAGAGAGAGAGAGAAGAGGGAGAGGGAGAGGGAGAGAGAGAGAGAGAGAGAGAGAGAGAGAGAGACACTGACACTGCAGGCTACCTTTTGTATCTCTCCCAGATTGACATTTCATTATAAGGTGAAATGTCCCGGTGTAGCCTCAGGCTAAAACGTTTACCTCTGAAGAGTGTGTGCTTTAGTTTAGTTACGCAATGGAAACACTTAGATATACCCCTATGGGACACAGTTACATCTCTCTCTTTGCCAGCAAATAGCTAGCTATTTTCTATCTATTTCAATGTTTTCTAACTATTTCTGTATCTAACTTCTTTATCTATTTGTGTGAAGAATTGTTCCATAGGTCCTCTATGACAGCGTTCCAAATGGCACACTACTCCCTATATAATACACTATAATCCCTATGGGCCCTGGTCAAAAGTAGTGCACTATATAGGGGATAGGGTGCCATTTGGGATGTCACCTATATCTAAGCCCTGGCAGGAAGTAGGAAATAGATAAGTGGTGAGAGGCGTTCTAGTTTGTAACAACTCTCATAATGAAGAACTGTGGTTTTCCGCCGAGCGATCTGTGTCGTTTTGACGGCCCACCCCAAACCGCCCGGGGACCCCCAACATGAAAGTAGTGTTTGTGTGTGTGTGTGTCAGACATTCTAGAATCCTACAGGGGTTACACACGCAACTTAAAACAGTCTGAAGGTTTTGAAAACATGTTTTTTTATATTTTTAATATGGGATTCCTTCCCTTCCCTTTTCTCACCTCTCTTCCCTCCTTTCTCTCTCTATCCCTATGTCTGATTGTAAATCTCATCCCTCTTATTTTCTCATCCCTCTCTTTCCCCCCGTCTCTCTCTCTCCCCCTCCTTTATCTCCTCTCTCTTGTATCTCTCCCTCTCTCTTTCCCCCACTCTCCCTCTCTATCCCCTCTCCCCCTTCTCTCCCCCACTTTCTCTATTCAGTGTTCAGGGTATATTTAACTGGGTGCCAGCAAAGTCTCTATGCTCTAATGGTCTGTAGGTAACTCTGTTGTTCCCTATTCACGCCAGCCCCGGAGAGACAGAGAGGAGAGAGGGAAGAGAAAGAAAGAAAGAGGATAAGTTAGTGGCTGAACAAAAGAGACGTCAGGGAGATATTTTAACGCGAGCGTGAAAGGGACATTGTTTGGAGGAGGAGAAAACAGAGGAATGGGTGGATGGAGGGGGGAAGGGAAAGGAGGGAAGAGATTCTCTCACTAGTAAAGAGGTTAATAAATGAGAGCACATGGTTTCCTAGAGTGTCCAATGCCTTACATAGTCATCATTAACATCCTGATAAGGCTTCTCTCTCATTGAGATAAGTATCCAAACATACATACACACACACACACACACACACACACACCACACATACATACACACAGGGAAAACTCCTCTGGTTTAGATAACTCAGCTCAGACAGGAGCTAAGATTGGAAACAGCCTGGATGGATACAGTACTATACCCTAGGGTTGGGGTCAATTACATTTCAATTCCAGTCAATTCAGAAAGTAAACCAAATTCCTATTCCACATTGTCCTCATTGAAAAGCATTAAAGAGAATTGGAATTTACATTACATTTTAGTCATTTAGCAGATGCTCTTATCCAGAGTGAGTGCATACATTTTCATACTGGTCCCCCGTGGGAATCGAACCCACAACCCTGCCGTTGCAAACGCCATGCTCTACCAACTGAGCTACGCGGGACTACAATTTCAGTGTACTTCCTGAATTGACTGGAATTGAAATGGAATTGACCCCGACCCTACCGTACCCTACAATACATTCTCCATTACACAGCCTTTGATCAAATACAACATTATCCAGCTGTTTAAAGATATGCTGAAAATATATATTTCCCTTATATGGCTGTTATAAAAAGACAGATAAAAAGTATCTAGTAATTATGTTTCTATGGTTGTAACTTGTAACTAAATTCATTCAAACATTGTACTGTAGACACATTTAAAAAGTGTGTTAAAGGGAAACTTCACTGCTAGACACTATTTTGGGTGTTTTCCAGTCTCCCTACATAATTATGAGTGATGAGAGTTGTTCTAGACATAATTATGTACCATAGCGCTACTTTAGAAATTTCGGGTCATTGGTTGATTGAGCCTGCTGTCATGTTTTGTAGCAATTATTGTGGCCTTTGTGTTTCGCCGATTGCACGATCACACAGCGAATAGATATGGTTGTCCTTGATAAATATAGCCATTGGACTTGTCTCAACGATGTTCCTATCTGCCACGACATTGGTTGGCTAGGTTGGCTCATTTTTCCTGGCTTTGTAAAGACTACGGCCTGACACGAGCCCTACTTCTTTGTACAATTGTCTTCCCACCCTCGAAGGCATGCTTTTCAAAACGGGGGCGGTAGTAGTTTCTACTAGTTCACGAGCGCTATGTTACCGTGCACTGTCTATCCGAGACTGCTTCTAATGATTCCTCTTTCCCAGAAGAGCTGGACGACGAAACCGTTTTGATGTTCTTTTACATACTAACAAAGATACATATTGCCCTATTAATTTGAGCCGGAATACACTGAAGAAGACAGCAAGAACAAGAATTGCGAGACCAGCAAGCAGCAATGGGGAGCCATGGTCAGACTCCGACTGGTGGTCCCTATGTGTCTGTGCTTCAACAAATTCAATTTCGGACAATTCTTACTGGAGAGGGTCACTGCAGACTCCATGGATCGTTTGTGTATGTGACAGACCATCGAAGATTTGACGGACAAATGGAAAGAGGGATGCTGGAGACATTCTTTAGAACCTCCAAGATCAACTGGCAGCGGCAGCCTAGACCAGCTGGACCAGGAGGGCAAATTACAAACGAGTAAGTTGTTTTGCTGTTGATAGCTAGCTAGCAATATAAGCTCTCTTTTTACATGAGGTAGTGTTGTTCAGTACAGTATAATTTTGTGATCGATTCGGCCATACTGGGGTTGCTAGAACCACTACAAGCCAAACTAGCCAAGTTGAGCTAGCTAGCTTTGTTTGCTATACCCAAATTGGACTGTAGCCTAGCATTATTGCTAGGTAGCTAATGTTATCTAGCTAGCATCGCTATCCTCAACGCTTCTCATTAGGAGCAAAACTGGAGAAATGTTTTGATGATGATGACAAAGAGTAATGGAATGGCTTTTGTTTTATGACTCATATTAGAATTTGAGTAACTATACCTGTGTGGTGTAGCTTGCTATACTGTGTATGTGAGATGTGTAATATTCTGTTACAGTAGGAATACAGACAGTACACAACGATTGCCCATGAAAGTCTAATAGCATTTTTGTCATTCTCTCACTGACATTTACCAGAAGCTCTTATCCAGAGCAACTAGGGTTAAGTGCATTGCATCGGCAGATTTTTCACCTACTCTGCTTGGGGATGCAAACCAGCAACCTTTCAGTTACAGGTCCAATGCTCTTAACCGCTAAGCTACTGTACCAGCCGCCCCAGACAGCAATACTGCTTGGTGGCCTACATATTATTTTTGGAGTTTTTTCTACGTGGGGAGAAGCTTGGCAGAGGACACCGAATCCCCTTGCCTGCGTGTGTTGTTGGGGCCATTGAAGCAATTTATCCCTCACACGATGGACAGTATGTTGGATACAAAGAAGTTGATTGACTCAAGAGGATATGTGAAAGGTCCCATAACAACAATCTCCCCTTGTATCAAAGTGACTACGAACAACTCACTGCAACCCCCAAACACACGATATGCAATTATTCCCTTTGTAGAACTGCGGTATTTATTATAGGCGTTAGAAGTATATTTTCCTTCTACTGTATATATGTCATACATTGCCATAACTGTTCCTGCATACTGCTGTGTAAACTCACCTCGGTCAGTCTCCAGAGAAAATAAACTTTGTCTTGAATACAAGCCATGTCTACTTATTTGCGATATTGATAGACTGTTTTATTGAAACATGTTTACTTGCCAACAAATGAAAGTTGAAATGATACACTAACTCACTGTCAGGTTGGATGGGTCTCTTCAGAGATGTTCAATCGGGTTCAAGTCCGGGCACTGAATGGGCCACTCAAAGACATTCAGAGACTTGTCCCGAAGCCACTCCTGCGTTGTCTTGGCTGTGTGCTTAGGGTCGTTGTCCTGTTGGAAGGTGAACCTTCGCCCCAGTCTGAGGTCCTGAGCGCTCTGGATCAGGTTTTCATCAAGGATCTCACTGTACTTTGCTTCGTTCATCTTTCCCTCAATCCTGACTAGTCTCCCAGTCCCTGCCGCTGAAAAACATCCCCACAGCATGATGCTGCCACCACCATGCTTCACCGTAGGGATGGTATTGGCCAGGTGATGAGTGGTGCCTGGTTTCCTCCAGACGTGACACTTGGCATTCAGGTCAAAGAGTTCAATCTTGGTTTCATCAGACCAGAGAATCTTGTTTCTTATGGTCTGAGAGTCCTTTAGGTGCCTTTTGGCAAACTCCAAGCGGGCTGTCATGTGGCTTTTACTGAGGAGTGGCTTCCATCTGGCCACTCTACCATAAAGGCCTGATTGGTGGAGTGCTACAGAAATGGTTGTCCTTCTGGAAGGTTCTCCCATCTCCACAGAGGAACACTGGAGCTCTGTCAGAGTGACCATTGGGTTCTTGGTCACCTCCCTGACCAAGATCCTTCTCCCCCTATTGCTCAGTTTGGCCGGGCGGCCAGCTCTAGGAAGTCTTGGTGGTTCCAAACTTCTTCCATTTAAGAATGATGGAGGCCACTGTGTTCTTGGGGACCTTCAATGTTGCATAATTATTTTTGGTACCCTTCCCCAGATCTGTGCCTCGACACAATCCTCATGGCTTGGTTTTTGCTCTGACATGCACTGTCAACTGTGGGACTTTATATAGACAGGTGTGTGCCTTTCCAAATAATTTACCAGAGGTGGACTCCATTCAAGTTGAAGAAACATCTCAAGGATGATCAATGGAAACAGGATGCATGTGAGCTAAATTTCGAGTCTCATAAGAAAGGGTCTGAATACTTATGTTAGTAAGGTATTCCTGTTTTCGCTTTGTCATTATGGGGGTATTGTGTGTAGCTTGATTAGGAAAACGTTTTATTTAATCCATGTTAGAATAAGGCTGTAACGTAACAAAATGTGGAAAAAGTGAAGGGGTCTGAATACTTTCCGAATGCACTGTATGTACAAGAGCTAGCAATATCTTTACCACAATGCAGTTGTGAGCATACTAGGCATTCTATATTAGGATACTACAACATCAGTATAACTGAATATGGATGTTGTGTTGGCTGAATGTTCCAGGCAGCGTCCTGAATGTTCTTCAGCCGGTGAACCTCGTCTTGTGTTAGGCAATGGCAGGTGGTCTGGCAAAACTCCATGAGCTCCATGACCTTGGACTCATAGACTATACACTTTGGCTCTTGCCAGCACAATGCAGTCTTTTCCTCTTCTGAGGCAGATGATGTTGATCTGTACTTCTAAAGCTGGTGTCAGGGTCATAATTAGCAGCAACAAGATTAGTCTGTAGGACACACAGTAGTCAGTGATCAGCCAACATTTGACTACTTTGTCCCCATCAATACACACTCAAACAATGTACTATATCCACCCATCCCCTTCATGTCAATAGATCATGCATACTAACCTTCACACACAATACCCACCCCCAACAGACACCAGTAATTTTACATTTCAATTTTAGTAATTTGGCAGACGCTCTTATCCAGAGCGACTTACATGAGCAATTAGGGTTAAGTGCCTTGCACAAGACCACACAATCCCTTCCTTACTAATAACTCTGCTTTTCTCCAATTTAGACTTCAAGCTTTGCCTAAACAATAATCTAATGCCTAGCTCCAGTATATTTATTTGCTCATCATGGAATCATGGAAATATTTATTAAAGGTGACTAACACTAGTTCCTGGTGCTGAGCTTTGATGGTGATGCCGCTGCAGATGTTGATGGGATCGGACTCTGTAAATAGAACACATAGGCCTGTCACGTTAGCCTCTGCGGTAGTTAGTTAGCTGGCTAGGTAGCTAATGGTTAGATATGGTCCGGTAGGCTGTAGCTAACGTAACCTAACGTAGCTAACGTGAGCTTGCAAAGTTACAAATCACATCGCCAGATAGCAGCTGGTTAATTACATTGATTTGCTTTGGAATGTCTAGCTAGAGTATTAGGAAAGCTAGCTAGCTAGATTTTGGTTTAGATAAACAAATGTAGTTTGCTAGCTAGCTAATTAGCTAAGTTAGCTACGTTAACTCTGCTCGACTTCTAAGGTAACTGATTAAATATTACCCCAGTAGGCTGTGCTTGCTTGTTGTTTGCACATCCAGGTACTGAGCACCACACCATGACTAAACTTTACAGTTGTTGTCGACACAAAATGAAAAATAAAAAGTTATTTGCAGGCTGATGTTCTATGAATGAGTGGCTGGTCCAGTGAGTAATGTTAGCTACCTGTTGACTCCCATTCTCAACTTGATCCACCTGGACAGGAGCGGTACTACGTCCTGAATTCACTAGGAATTCTGGATATTGTGGTTTGCTTACAACCAGGAAATGTAGATGGCCCGTTTCTACCAGTGAGATGCAGAAAGGCTCGTATTTTGCGTGTAGTGAGAAAATTATAGATTTTTATGACATATATGTTAATAACATAATAATGAACATATGCAGTGAAAGAGCAGCGGTGAAATGTCTCTTTCAAATATATATATATATTTTTACATACTTTTTAATTGTTGTCCTAATAAGTGCTTGACTTGGGCCGGAGCTGTACGGAGCGCCGTACCAGCACCTCTAAGTTTTAATTCCGCTTTGTTCATGTTTATTTGCCAATCTGTGCATGACAGTAGGCTGTTTAAGATTGCACAAATTGAAAATGTGCCAACCTGAATGCGCATGATGCGCTCCAAGTTGTCAAATAAGGTAATGGAAATTTGTTTTATAATTTTTGTTAAGGTATTTCATGAAGGCACACTTAAATATCATCGGATTGACCCTTCAGTGCGCGTCTGTGTGTGCTGCGTATGTGCCAGTGTGAGTGGGCCGTTGCCTGAGGAGAGAGAGTGTGACATTTCAACAGCAGGTATAAAATAATGACAGACAGACTAACTAGATAGCCAATTCAAAACATAACTAGCGTGATAACTGCTACAAGTTAACTATAGCTAACTAAGCTTTCATGTCGTTGTCGCCTTTCCACCAGCACTGTAGATAGCCTAAATAAATCTGCACCGTTGGAAAGCTGGGATTCCCCTCTATTAAATAGTAGCCATGTAATTGTGACAATGTAAAAAATATTCTAAGAATAGCCTAATTGACAAATAACTTGCTGTGCAGTGGATATAAAAAGTATCCACAGCCCTGTTAAAATGCCAGGTTTTTGTGATGTAAAAGAATGAGACAAAGATAAATCATGTCAGAACTTTTTCCACCTTTAATGTGACCTATAACGTGAACAATTCAATTGAAAAACAAACTGAAATCTTTGAGGGGGTAAAATTAAAAATGAAAAACTCACAATAACCTGGCTGCATAAGTGTGCACACCCTTAAACTAATACTTTGTTGAAGCACCTTCTGATTTTATTACAGCACTCAGTCTTTTTGGGTAGGAGTCTATTAGCATGGCACATCTTGATGTGGCAATATTTGCCCACTCTTCTTTGCAAAAGCGCTCCAAATTTGTCAGATTTCGAGGACATCTCCTGTGCACAGCCCTCTTCAGCTCACCCCAGAGATGTTCAATTGGATTCAGGTCTGGGCTCTGGCTGGGCCATTCCAAAACGTTAATCTTCTTCTGGTGAAGCCATGCTTTTGTGGATTTGGATGTGTGCTTTGGGTCGTTGTCATGCTGAAAGGTGAACTTCCTCTTCATCTTCAGCTTTCTAACGGACGCCTGAAGGTTTTGTGCCAAAATTGCCTGGTATTTGGAACCGTTCATAATTCCCTCCACCCTGACTAAGGCCCCGGTTCCAGCTGAAGAAAAACAGCCCCAAAGCATGATGCTGCCACCACCATGCTTCACTGTGGGTATGGTGTTCTTTGGGTGATGTGCAGTGTTGTTTTTGTGCCAAACATACCTTTTGGAATTATGGCCAAAAAGTAACATAACACATTTTCTCACGTGCTTTTGGGGGACTTGATGTTTGTTTTTGCAAACTTAAGCCGGGCTTGGATGTTTTTCTTTGTAAGAAAAGGCTTCCGTCTTGCCACCCTACCCCATTCATATGAAGAATACGGGAGATTGTTGTCACACGTAGCACACAGCCAGTACTTGCCAGAAATTCCTGCAGTTCCTTTAATGTTGCTGTAGGCCTCTTGGAAGCCTCCCTGACCTGTTTTCTTCTCGACTTTTCATACATTTTGGAGGGACGTCCAGTTCTTGGTAATGTCTCTGTTGTGCCATATTTTCTCCACTTGATGATGACTGTCTTCACTGTGTTCCATGGTATATGTAATGCTTTGGAAACTATTTTGTACCCTTCTCCTGACTGATATCTTTCAACAATGAGATCCCTCTGATGTCTTGGAAGCTCTCAGCGGACCATGGCTTTTGCTCTGAGATGCAACTAAGAAAATGTCAGGAAAATCCTACTAGAACAGCTGAACTTTATTTGTGATTAATCAGAGTCACTTTAAATGATGGCAGGTGTGTAATGACTTCTATTTAACATGAGTTTGAATGTGATTGGTTAATTCTGAACACAGCCACATCCCCAGTTATAAGAGCACACGTATGCAACCAGGTTATTGTAAGGTTTTTATTTTTCATTTTTCCCCCTCGAAGATTTCAGTTTGTTTTTCAATTGAATTGTTCACATTATAGGTCACATTGACAGTGGGAAAAGTTCTGACATGATTTATCTTTGTCTCATTCTTTTACATCACAAAAACCTGGCATTTTAACAGGGGTGTGTAGACTTTTTATCTCCACTGTAGATCTCCCCTGAAACATGAGTATTTGAGCCTTATATATAAACATGTCTAGTTAGATACCTTGCTTTGACCTTATCAATTTGATCCCTGATTCATTGAATGAAGGAATAATTGTATAAAGACAAAAGTATTTGGTTGTAATGTTGCAATGTTTTATATCAAGGGTGGCAACCATCCTCCAGGATAGCTACTGGGTGTGCAGGCTTTTGTTCAAGCCCTGGTCTAACCACATTGTAGCCTAAACATCAGCTGCAAAACAGGACCTTGATAAGCAGACTTGGGTGTTTCAGGGCTGGATGAAAAGCCAAGCTGCACACCCAGGAGCTCTCCAGATGGAGGATTGACCACAGTTCTACTTTATGGGGGGTTAAGTGCCTTGATCAAGGGCACAATGGCAGGAGATGTTAGGCCTATATGTGATCAGGCACAGCAGCCTTCCAGTGTCAATAATGCTTACTTTTTAATGTAGGCTATAATAATAGTCATGAAAATGTGGTTAAAAGTAATAGAGAAGTCATGGAAAATGTGTATGAACCCTTAACAGTGAATAATCAGATGTCTCTATAGCATAATGTTATTTGTGGATTTCGGTGAACATAGTCTAATGGACCAACTTGGAAAAAGACAGCTCTAGCACTTCTTTGTGCTAGACCCATGTGTGGTCCTTGACATTAGCACTACTGCTGGAAGCTATCGCTGTGACAGAATTATAGGTTAGCCCAGGTGGTGTGTGTGTGTGTGTGTGTGTGTGTGTGTGTGTGTGTGTGTGTGTGTGTGTGTGTGTGTGTGTGTGTGTGTGTGTGTGTGTGTGTGTGTGTGTGTGTGTGTGTGTGTGTGTGTGTGTGTGTATTTAGGGGTCAGTGTACGTGGAATTTCCCCTGTGTTTGTGAACAGACAGTGAAAACCTGACTACCCATGGTATGGGTGACACATCGCCCCCTGTGGCCAGTTTAGAGAACTGATGGATTGGACAGATAGATGGGTAACACACATGCAAACATTGAATGCAGCTGATACTATGCACACAGGCAGAAACACACACACAAACACACACTGTGGTCAGGAATCCCCAGTGCTGTCTGCGGTTACATCTACAGTACCTGTAGTCTATACAGGACCATGCAGTAGACTGTGGTGGTTACACCCTGTATTGTTCTGAATGAAGGCTAGTGTTAACTTTTGCAAATAAATATCATTATGAAAACGAGACGGCTGAAAGGAAAGAGTGTTTAATGGAGATATCAACACTGACTCAACTAGAGCAAAGCAGGTCACCTGTGACGGACAGAGTGACAGAGAGGGGGGGGGAAGGATTGAGGGGTGGGTGGAGGAGGAGAGACAGAGAGAGAGTGATGAAACAAAGGAAAGTAGAGAGCATGTGTTTGCTTTAGGCTTGAAACAGAGGAATTCTTCAGTCCGTCAACATGAGTGGCTGTCGACACACACACACACACTGTCCATTTCCCCACCACCCCTCCCTTGGCCTCTGTGTAGAAAAAGGAAATGGAGCAGAGCTCGCACCTCTCCAGGCAAAACATTTGTTTGCTATAAGTAGATCCTGGCTGGCAGCGTCGGCAGGATACACCGGGGTAATGTAAGGCGTTCCTTGGCAGGGTGGCGGGATACGGTAAGGTAATGCAAGGTGCGCCTTGGCTAGGTAGCCAGTAACGGTGGGCAGAGATCTCAGCACACAACAGATATTAAAACACAAACAGTCACGTCATCATGCCTTGTCCCTGACCATGTGACATGACCAGGAAAAAATCCTGACTCATAATAAGACTCTCATGTTCTCCCAGGCCCACAATGATTGATGGCCTATCAATTAAGACAGTTATAACCAATGACAAGTATGCATTATTTTGATCATATAACCAATGACAAGTATGCATTATTTTGATCACGCACTGAACAAGCGCATGCATATTTCAACCAATGCACTGTGTACATATACAGCGGGGAAAAAAAGTATTTAGTCAGCCACCAATTGTGCAAGTTCTCCCACTTAAAAAGATGAGAGAGGCCTGTAATTTTCATCATAGTTACACGTCAACTATGACAGACAAATTGAGGAAAAAAAATCCAGAAAATCACATTGTCGGATTTTTTATGAATTTATTTGCAAATTATGGTGGAAAATAAGTATTTGGTCACCTACAAACAAGCAAGATTTTTGGCTCTCACAGACCTGTAACTTCTTCTTTAAGAGGCTCCTCTGTCCTCCACTCGTTACCTGTATTAATGGCACCTGTTTGGACTTGTTATTAGTATAAAAGACACCTGTCCACAACCTCAAACAGTCACACTCCAAACTCCACTATGGCCAAGACCAAAGAGCTGTCAAAGGACACCAGAAACAAAATTGTAGACCTGCACCAGGCTGGGAAGACTGAATCTGCAATAGGTAAGCAGCTTGGTTTGAAGAAATCAACTGTGGGAGCAATTATTAGGAAATGGAAGACATACAAGACCACTGATAATCTCCCTCGATCTGGGGCTCCACGCAAGATCTCACCCCCGTGGGGTCAAAATGATCACAAGAACGGTGAGCAAAAATCCCAGAACCACACGGGGGGGACCTAGTGAATGACCTGCAGAGAGCTGGGACCAAAGTAACAAAGCCTACCATCAGTAACACACTACGCCGCCAGGGACTCAAATCCTGCAGTGCCAGACGTGTCCCCCTGCTTAAGCCAGTACATGTCCAGGCCCGTCTGAAGTTTGCTAGAGTGCATTTGGATGATCCAGAAGAGGATTGGGAGAATGTCATATGGTCAGATGAAACCAAAATATAACTTTTTGGTAAAAACTCAACTCGTCGTGTTTGGAGGACAAAGAATGCTGAGTTGCATCCAAAGAACACCATACCTACTGTGAAGCATGGCGGTGGAAACATCATGCTTTGGGGCTGTTTTTCTGCAAAGGGACCAGGACGACTGATCGGTGTAAAGGAAAGAATGAATGGGGCCATGTATCGTGAGATTTTGAGTGAACCTCCTTCCATCAGCAAGGGCATTGAAGATGAAACGTGGCTGGGTCTTTCAGCATGACAATGATCCCAAACACACCGCCGGGCAACGAAGGAGTGGCTTCGTAAGAAACATTTCAAGGTCCTGGAGTGGCCTAGCCAGTCTCCAGATCTCAACCCCATAGAAAATCTTTGGAGGGAGTTGAAAGTCCGTGTTGCCCAGCGACAGCCCCAAAACATCACTGCTCTAGAGGAGATCTGCATGGAGGAATGGGCCAAAATACCAGCAACAGTGTGTGAAAACCTTGTGAAGACTTACAGAAAACGTTTGACCTGTGTCATTGCCAACAAAGGGCATATAACAAAGTATTGAGAAACTTTTGTTATTGACCAAATACTTATTTTCCACCATAATTTGCAAATAAATTCATTAAAATCCTACAATGTGATTTTCTGGATTTTTCTTTCTCATTTTGTCTGTCATAGTTGACGTGTACCTATGATGAAAATTACAGGCCTTTCTCATCTTTTTAAGTGGGAGAACTTGCACAATTGGTGGCTGACTAAATACTTTTTTTCCCCCACTGTAACTCTGATGCTCATACACAACAATGTCGAACGTAACTATTCTCATAGGAACCCTGCAATGAGCTGCTCCCTGATCTAGGGTCAGTTTTGCCTGTTAGATCACAATGAAATGGACACAGGGGATCTGATCCTAGATCAGCATTCTTACTCTGAGACACTATGGCCCCAGATCATTACATGTACATCTTGTGAAACATCATCCCTATTCCCATAGGAACCCTGTGTTATGCTCACATGCAGTACAGTATGCGCTATTACTGTATAAGCTGGTAATCTCCCTGTGGGCCAGCACACACACAGCAGCAGCATTAGAAAAGCTGGTGTGAACCCTATGATCTTTAGCCTAGTTATTATCTCCTAATGTCGGCCCCATAGGCACCACTCACTAGCCTCACTCCTCAGCTTACACCCTCTTATGTGTGCCACAAAAGGGTACCAATTACACCCCTTGCTTTAGGGAGGAAATCCTTCATAGAACATTTTCAGAGTTCTCTCATTACACCATCATGTATGTCCCGTTACAGGGGGTATATGCATCACATTTGCATTATATTTTTGTAATTTAGCAGACGCTCTTATCGCGAGCAATTACAATTAGTGCGTTCATCTTAAGATAGTTGGGTGAGACAATCACATACACTATATAAACGAAAGTATGTGGACACCCCTTCAAATTAGTGGACTCTGCTTTTTCAGCCACACCCATTGCTGACAGGTTAATAAAATCAAGCCTAAGATCACCATGCTCAATGCCAAGTGTCTGCTGGAATGGTGTAAAGCTCTCCGCCATTGGACTCTGGAGCAGTGGAAACGCATTCTCTGGAGTGATGAATCACGCTTCACCATCTAGCAGTCCGACGGACGAATCTGGGTTTGGCGGATGCCAGGAGAACGCTACCTGCCCCAATGCATAGTGCCAACTGTAAAGTTTGGTGGAGGAGGAATAATGGTCAGGGGCTGTTTTTCGTGGTTCGGGCTAGGCCCCTTAGTTCCAGTGAAGGGAAGTCTTAATGCTACAGCATACAATTACATTCTAGACGATTCTGTGCTTCCAACTTTGTGGCAACAGTTTGGGGAAGGCCCTTTCCTGTTTCAGCATGACAATGCCCCCGTGCACAAAGCGAGGTCCATACAGAAATGGTTTGTTGAGATCGCTGTGGAAGAACTTGACTGGCCTGCACAGAGCCCTGACCTCAACCCCATCGAACACCTTTGGGATGAATTGGAACGCCGACTGTGACCCAGGCCTAATCTCCCAACATCAGTGCCCAACCTCACTAATGCTCTTGTGGCTGAATGGAAGCAAGTCCCCACAGCAATGTTCTAATATCTAGTGTAAAGCCTTCCCAGAAGAGTGGCGGCTGTTATAGCAGCAAAGGGGGGACCAACTCCATATTAATGCCAATGATTTTGGAATGAGATGTTCGACGAGCAGTTGTCCACATACTTTTGTTCATGTAGTGTATCACAGTCGTAGCAAATACATTTTCCCTCAATAAAGTAGTTATCATTTGGAGTCCCAATTGTATTGAAACCCCCTCCCCTCCATTTCTCTCCACCAACCCCTCCTAACCGCCTACCCTCCCACCCTCTACCACCCCATTCATCCATCCCCCCAGCCCTCAATCCCTCCATTCCACCACCCCACCCTCCTCCTCTCCCCCATCCTTAGGGTCAGGTTTAGGGTACTTCAAAGGTGTTATTACCAAAGAGTACTTATCAGTGGTGTAACCCTGTCCCCTAGCCTGAAGTGGCCTGTCTGTCCTTCATCTAGAAGATTGAATAGAAGTGAGATGAGAGACTAATGTGTATGTGTGTGTGCGTATGTGTGTGTGCGTATGTGTGTGTGCGTATGTGTGTGTGTGTGTTTGTATGTGTGTGATTAGGGATAAATGAGAGGCCAGTTTGAACAGCTGTGATTTTGGCCTTCTCAGAGTAGTTTAAACTAGGCCCCTAGACACTGATCTAAGCAGTTTTTCACTACTCTCCCTTAATGCTTTAAAACTAGGATTTGTGGAGATAATCTGACTCTAGATCTGTACCTAAGGGCAAATTGCCTCCTGGTATGTCTGTGTGTCTGGAGAGACTCATACAGGCCTTCCCAGTTAAACCCAAGTGGAGTTAGCCTGCTGTGTAAGCTACGCTAACTGGAAGTGTAAATCTCTATCTGAATGTGTATTGTAAATATTAGTGTTAGCATTAATATCTGTTGTGGTATTACATTGTGATTTGTGTGTACTCTCTGTCTGTCTTGTGTTGGATTGTCTGTATAAACAGCTTGGAGTTAGATAAAGTGTGGTCTGTAAAAACGCTCATATCGGATGTAATCAATAATGGGTTATTATACAGTGTACATAGCAGTAGGAAGTATTATTCTAAAGCATATATATGTTTAATTATCTTTCCCACTGCTGTGATCAAATTGGGATTGCAATTCTAGTTCCTGATTGATTATTTGATATCACTTTTGGCCCGCCATTTTAGTTTATTTACATGTCTGGGGGTGTTTTTGATAGAAAGAGGAGGTATAAAACTATAGACTATTATTTATTTCTCTTCCCCTACAGCAGCTGTCACTTCAGTGAGTTATGGAAGGTACAGGTAAACAGAGGGACTCCTCCTTTCCAATAATTGGTAACACATAAATTCTCTCTGTCATTCTAGAGACATAGCTCCAGTTTATTTTAGCTGACACCTACAGTATGTCACCATTGTCTGTATTTATGATTCCGACACTAAAACATTCTGTAAACTTTCAGAACTTTCACGCCTGGACCTCATAATGCTTGCGGTAGGCGACGGGCATGGCGGCATGCCAACCTGTGCCAGTGTTGCCATTGGGCATGGTTATTTATGAGAGAGATAAGGAGGGAAAGCCATCAAAATGTTATGGGGAAAACCCCGCCTCTGTTGACATGACGACGGTCGCTGTAGTTTCCACCTTGTGGTGTTGATTCTGGAAGCCTTAGAGCACTATGACATCACAGATTAGAGGGTTGATAATACAGTTCAGAGAGTTCATAATCATATCTCATAGATAACTTATCCTTTCCATTGAATTTTGATATACAGGATCAGTAGAGGGAATTGAACCAAGTGAATTGAATACATTGAACCAATTGAATTGAGTGAATTGAACCAAGTGAATTGAGTGAATTGAACCAAGTGAATTTAGTAAACTGATAACAAGGATCAGGAAAACTTTAGTTTGATCTCAGTCAGGGCTGCATCCGGCCAACGGGGGGCACTGGCTGTCTTGCCACTGGTCCCAGAGCCAGGAGATACAGGACACGGATCGGAAGCTCATATTCCGACATTCTGGCTGATAGATGGCTGGCTGGCAGAATGGAAGATTAGAGCAGGGAGTCGGGCATCCGACAGACATCTAAAACTTAGAAAGTCAACAGAGCAGGGAGCGAGAGAGGAGAGATCATGTTTTATTTATTTATTTAACCTTTATTTTATCAGGGACCAAGGTATCTGTAAAAATGTAAATGTAAATGTAAATGTAAATGTATATTTTACAGATGAGCCCTGAATTACATAAATTACAGAAAATACACAATACAAGCAGAAATAACACTTTGAAGATTGTTCCACAAATAAGGTGCAACAAAACTTAAAGCTGATTTAATTTAACTCAGTAGAGACCAAAGGAATTTCCAGAGTTAGCCATCCCTGAGACTGGGTGTGGTATCTCGTATGTCTAAAGTTTAGTAATGATGTTAGGTACAGTGGGACTTTTTGTAAAAGGGCTTTATAAATGAAAACATAGCAATGTATCAACCTACGTGACATCATGTGATAAACTAATCTGTGTGCTGGGCGGACATCATGGCAACGCTATTTCTGTAACTAGGAGGAAGTGGAGAGGCTTGTTGATTGGCCTGTAACTGTAACTTGAGCCCTGTTGGGCCCTGACCAACAACCAACCGACACCCTCTATGTTTGAGACCTCAGACAACATGGCATGACATTGCTTGGCTTCAACCCTTTTTGAACTGTGACCCAACCTTGTGAACTAATCCCAAAGTAAATCGAGAGAGAGAGAGAGAGAGAGAGAGAGAGAGAGAGAGAGAGAGAGAGAGAGAGAGAGAGAGAGAGAGAGAGAGAGAGAGAGAGAGAGAGAGAGAGAGAGAGAGAGAGAGAGAGAGAGAGAGAGAGAGAGAGAGAGAGAGAGAAGGGGCCTAGTTGAGTCCTGTCTGTTCAAATCCTCTATAATAACACCAACCCTGCCAAGACCTGATCTTTCTCTAAAGCAGTGGTTCTCAATCCTGGCCCTGGGGACCCAGAGAGGGGACCCAGAGAGGCACACAATTAGGTTATAGCTGATTCAAATAATCAACTAATTATCTAGCTTGGATGCTTTCAAAAGCGGGATTGAGAACCACTGCTCTAGAGCATATGGTAGATTTTCGGGAGTGTGTGTGTGCATGACAAGTTCAGGAGTGTGTGTGTGTCTTCTCCAGGTAAAGGTGTTCTGTAGCCTTCAGTACCTGTCCTATATGTTAGGGCATTGACACACCACAGCCTGTCTTCTCCCCCAGACAGATTCTATCCTGTTCTTTCCTAAGCCCCTTTATCTTGAGAAATACACCCTTTAGGGTGGATAAATACAGTGTGGTACTGTATGTATTTGTGTTATTGCAGTAAAAGTTCCAACATGCCTGTAGGGATAATACATTGTATTGTAGATATCACACAGACAGACTTGATCCTTTTTCCCTAAGCCCCTTCTGAATGTAAAGTGATTACTGTATGTATGTACAGACTAGTATGTATGTGCTGCATTGTATATGTGTACAGAGTTCACTCTCATTCACTAGATTTTTAAGCCCCGCGAGACATGTTCTAAAATGCCTCCATTAAGCCTGATGAGTACTTTAATGACAAGAGGCCATTGAGCACATCACGGATATCTGACACCCCGTTTTGACATACCACTACTATACGAGGCTCTCCTGTTGGCCAGTGAGAATTTGCATACTGTAAGTTAAGACGGCTAGCTTTGTGTATGTAATATCTCACCGATATGTAATTGGTCACTTATATCTAACACCCAGTTTCAGCATACAGTACATGTACTAACAATGTATCTTATTGGTTAGTGGAGAATTTGCATGTTGTAAGTTAAGACGTTATATCTGGGTTAAAGTTTGATTAACACTGTGTGTGTGCATGTGCGTGCGGTGCTACTGAGGTCAGGGCTAACTAGGCCCCCATTGGCTAGTGGAGAATTTGCATACAGTAAGTTAAGACCTTAAAGGTGACCTCACATTAAGCTACTGAGCTTCTTTGTTTATTTGGATCCCTATTAGCTATTGCAGAAGCAGCAGCTACTCTTCCTGGGGTCCTTCCTGACCTAAAGGTCAGCTGCTGAGCTGAAGGGATGCTACTGAGCTAAAGGTCAGGAATTCACATTGATTGATGTCAGGTGATTGTCTACTGGTATTTGAGGCAGAATTCACCTCACATGAGGACACTAGCCCAGGGGAACACAATTCACATGATTGATAACAATAGCTATGTCAAAGATGTCAGCTTCCAAATCTAGATGGAACTTGAAATGTAAAATGTCCCCCTCTTTTTGTACTAATCAATCACACTTAAGGTTATATTCAGGAAACACCCGTAAAGAGAAGATGATATGTGGCATTAGCCAAACATGCGGTCCTGCCAATACAGTTTGGACTTGTTGCAATAAAACGGTCTTTCTCTTGACAGAGTGGGTTGGGGGCATGGCATACATATACCAAATCCCTTGAACCCCTATCGCCCCGTTCTCTCTTCGACACGACGGGATTGACATGGAATTGAGAGTTTGGTGGATTTGTGGATCTGTCAGACACCATCTAAACTTGTGTCTGGGCACCTGTTTACATGTTCTCTCATTAGAGAAAGATATGAGGTCTGGAAGCAGTTTGGGGTACTCCAGTCCTCAGTTGACTTTAGCCTAGCCAGATATGCTACAGTCGGTTAGGCTAGAGTTGCGTTTGGAAGAAGAATATATAGGATTAATGGGAGAAACACAAAGCGGAACGTTCCTATAGATGTTTGCCAGAAAAACACACACACAAACACATACACACACACACACACTCCCATTCCCCCACCATAACCTTCCAAATGATCTAGCTTGCTGTTTACTAAATGTGAAAAATAAATCTGACATTGATTAAGGCGATCACCACATCTTTTGTCATGAAGCGCAGGTAGCCTAGCGGTTAAGAGCATTGGGCCAGTAACCGAAAGGTCTCTGGTTTGAATCCCCGAGCCGACTGTAAAAAATCTGTTGATTTGCCCTTGAGCAAGGCACTTAACCCTAATTGCTCCTGTAAGTCACTCTGGATAAGAGCATATGCTGAATATATATTTACAATCTGTCACTAAGCTGATACCCGTCTTCCTTTGTTTTGGATTCATTTACTCAACAACTTCCTCTACTTTTTGGTGGATGGCCTCTATTTGGGTTGCCCACATTGGTGGATACTTTATGAGGATGATTCTCTCTCTCTTTCTCTTTCTCTCCCACTCCCTCCCCCTTCTCTTCCTTTCCCTTTCTCTATGACATATCTCCATCTTCCCTTTTCATCTCCCCCTCTCATGTTGTTTTCCCTCAATATCACCTTAACAGAGTCAGAGTGAGGTCAGGTGTACACTACCTGTCATACAGACTGACACACATTGACAGACCAGACTACTAGATTTACATTAACAAGATTCCTGACTGTCCCTTTAACAACATCCCATCTCTCACACAAAAGGTCCCTCCATTCCTCCATCCCTCCATCCTTCTCTTCTTTAACAACATCACATTTTTTTTCACCAAAAGGCCAAGAAAGACAGGTGGCTAATGTGTACTCTCTTGCCCCGTCTCTTTCCTCCATCCATCCATTTCACCATCCCTCCATCCATCTCTCCTCAAACAGACCCACTAAGGCGGGTTTAGTGGGTTTTCTTTGCGTGACAGTTTGTTAACATTGTGGTAAAATACAGTATGCAGTACCTGATGAGGTCACGAAGGGATCAGTCAATCAGGTTTAACTGTCAACGAGGGACTTTTATGTTGTCAGGCAGGGTTAGGGAGTAACTGATTACATGTAATCCGTTACATGTAATCTGATTACAAAACAATTTTACCAGCAAAAATATTGTAATCATGTTACAGATACTTTTGAAAAACTAGATAATCACTTCTTGGATTACTTTTAAATTTAGAAAGGATATTTGCGGGAAAAAATACGTTATGACACCTTTCTGTTTTCTCAATTACATTTAATTCAGCTTTGAAAAAAGGCGCAAGTTTAAGTTTCTTCCACCTGAGCGAGTCCGACCACAAGTCAGAGACCACTATGAAGACACACCAAATGCGTTTGATGATCCTTTTTGTCTTCTTCTTAGGCCTCTTAAAGGGAAAGTCATCCAAAAGTAACTGAATGGGGGGGGGGCACTTTGATTGACAGGTAGTGGAGTGATGAGGTATGATCTAGCACTTAGTAGAGTAAACAGGGAGACTTCTGGGAGGAAACACAGAGAGGGCAATACTAGGGCCTGAACATGTGTTATCAGACCAGTGATGTGATTGGCTATGCTAGTAAACCAACCAATCAGATTGTTTAAACTGGGTGTTATCAGTAGGTCCATGGTGAAACTGCGCTACATGATGATGTAAGTCAGCATTGACTGTACCTAAAAGCAAAATGAAAATTATGACCACAAATAGGTGTTAAGTAGCATAAAAGATCTTAAGTCGAGGCACCCGTGTGGGTTTGAACGTTAAAAAGCCTTTAATATGTAGGCTAAGTCATTATTAAAATACACCAACGCGTATCCTCTAACATCTTCATCAGGGTGTCCTTGACTGTGCCTAATTGGCGGAAAAGGGGGGCTGAAGTATTAAGATGGGCGCTTAATAGCATGTACCTGGTGTTTACTCTGTCAAGTATAAGCAAATAGGTCTGATTGATTGATAAACAGTGGTTAAGAGTTGAGAGCCAATATTGGATCACTTGGAGATGACAGATACACATCTGTAGAAGGTTAGATAGCTGTTGTCGATGGCTGTTGGATGTAGTGTGTGCAGTATTCAGTGCAGTAAAGTACTTAAGTAAACATACTTTAAAGTACTACTTAAGTAGTTTTTTGAGGTATCTGTACTGTACTTTACTATTTATATTATTGCCGACTTTTACTTCACTACATTCCTAAAGAAAATAGTGTACTTTTTACTCCATCAATTTTTTCTGACACCCAAAAGTACTCGTAACATTTTGACAGGAAAATGGTCCAATTCACACACTTATCAAGAGAACATCCCTGGTCATCCCTACTGCCTCTGATCTGGCAGACTAATTAAACACAAATGCTTCGTTTGTAAATTATGTCTGAGTGTTGGAGTGTGCCCCTGGCTATCCGTCAATAAAAAAATAAAAAATAAATGTGCCGTCTGGCTTCCTTAATATAAGGAATTTGAAATGATTTATACTTTTACTTTTACTTTTGATACTTAAGTACATTTTAGCAATTCCATTTACTTTTGATACTTAAGTGTATTTAAAACCAAATACTTTTAGACTTTTACTCAAGTAGTATTTTACTGGGTGACTTTCACTTTTACTTGAGTCATTTTCTATTAAGGTATCTTAACTTTTACTCAAGTATGACAATTTAGTACTTTTTCCACCACTGTCTGTATTTGTGTGTGCAATATTTTGTGAAAGGTAAAGAAAAGGTTAAAAAAATCTCAAAGAACACTCCACATTGAAAACACATTCTAAAACACTCATCCACAGGCATAGAAGTCCACCCAATGCAATGCAGCTCTTTCTGTTCTAATGCATGTTTCAGGTCTACCTCAACACAGAAAGCAAATCTTATTTTCTCGCTCTCTCTCTCGCTCTCTCTCTCCTTGTTTGTCAGAGAGTGTGAATGAATCCTTCTCTCTCGCCCCAAAGGAAGTGTGTGTGTGTGCGCGTGTGCATGTGTGTGTGTGTGTGTGTTAGGCTTGGGCAGTATACCGTATACCAGGGTATTTTAGAAATGTAACTTTAAGTTAACTATCTAAGATGTGCCAAATAAATGATCTCCAGCTCAGGGCTCTAGCTATGCATGTGGTTTGCTAACCTTCAGCAGTGACTATCAATCCCCTCCTGGAATCATGTAGTAACCAAAAAAGTGTTAAACAAATCAAAATATATTTTAGATTTTAGATTTTTCAAAGTAGCCACCCTTTGCCTTGATGACAGCTTTGCACTCTCTTGGAATTCTCTCAACCAGCTTCACATGGAATGAGTTCCCACATATGCTGAGCACTTGTTGGCTGCTTTTCCTTCACTCTGCAGTCCAACTCATCCCAAACCATCTCAATTGGGTTGAGGTCGGGTGATTGTGGAGGCCAGGTCATCTGATGCAGCACTCCATCACTCTCCTTATTGGTCAAATATCCCTTACACAGTCTGGAGGTGTGTTGGGTCAGTGTCCTGTTGAAAAACAAATGATAATCCCACTAAGCGCAAACCAGATGGGATGGTGTATCACTGCAGAATGCTGTGGTAGGCATGCTGGTTAAGTGTGCCTTGAATTCTAAATAAATCACAGAAAGTGTCACCAGTAAAGCTCCCCCACCCATCACACATCCTCCTCCATGCTTCATGGTGGGAACCACACATGCGGAGATCATCCGTTCACCTACTCTGCGTTTCACAAAGACACAGCGTTTGGAACCAAGAATCTCAGATTTGGACTCATCAGACCAAAGGACAGATTTCCACCGGTCTAATGTCCATTGCTCGTGTTTCTTGGCCCAAGCAAGTCTCTTCTTCTTATTGGTGTCCTTTAGTAGTGGTTTCTTTCCAGCAATTCGACCACGATGGCCTGATTCACGCATCTCCACTGAACAGTTGATGTTGAGATGTGTCTGGGCTGCAATTTCTGAGGCTGGTAACTCTAATGAACTTATCCTCTGCAGCAGAGGTAACTCTGGTCTTCCTTTCCTGTGGCAGTTTCATCATAGCGCTTGGTGGTTTTTGCGACTGCACTTGAAGAAACTTTAAAAGTTCTTCAAATGTTCCGTATTGACTGACCATCATGTCTTAAAGTAATGATGGACTGTCGTTTCTCTTTGCTTATTTGAGCTGTTCTTGCCATAATATGGACATGGTCTTTTACCAAATAGGGCTATCTTCTGTATACCACCCCTACCTTGTCACAACACAACTGATTGGCTCAAACACATTAAGAAGGAAAGAAATTCCACAAATTAACTTTTAACAAGGCACACCTGTTAATTGAAATGCATTCCAAGTGACTACCTCATGAAGCTGGTTGAGAGAATGCCAAGAGTGTGCAAAGCTATCATCAAGGCAAAGAGTGGCTACTTTGAAGAATCTCAAATATAAAATATATTTTAATTTTTTGGTTACTACTTGATTCCATATGTGTTATTTCAGAGTTTTGATGTCTTCACTATTATTCTACAATGTAGAAAATAGTAAAAAGAAAGAAAACCCCTGGAATGAGTAGGTGTGTCCAAACTTTTGACTGGTACTGTATATATACAGTGTATATATTATGTTTGGAAAGAAATAGCGGCCCTTGTGTGCTCTGCCTGTAATACCATATACACCGTTATGGTACAGTATGACGGTATGAAAATCTGGATACCGCCCAATCCTAGTGTGTGTGTGGGGCCGCAGATTACTCCTTAAATTCCACCCTATTGTCCATCTCCCCCACTGGCTTTTCAAAGGGAGGCAGAGAAAGCCCTAGAAGAAAGTCAAGGTGTGGTGTCTTTTAATGGAGAATCCTTTAAAAGACACTCACACACACACACACATACACGCTTGGCTGGGAACCCAATAGAGTAGGGCATCAACATGTGAGGTAGGATACATTCACATGAGGATTTTGACTGGGCTGGAAGCTGAATAGAGAGAGGGAGTCCCATGACAAATGTTTGACAGCTCTCTTTTATTTCTGTCTTTCTTTCTCTCCCAGTGTTGTTTTTCTCTCTTTCTGTTTTATCCCTTGTTCAATGACAGGCCTATGTCTGTGTGTCCATGTGTTTCTCTGAGCACATGTCTGCAGTAGCATGTGGAGACCATGGCCTCTCTCTTTCTCTCTCTGTCTCTCTCTCTCTCTCTTTCACTCTCTCTCTGTCTTTCTTTCTTTCTCTCTCTCTCTCTCTCTCTCTCTCTCTCTCTCTCTCTCTCTCTCTCTCTCTCTCTCTCTCTCTCTCTCTCTCTCTCTCGCTCTCTCTCTCTTTCTCCCCCTCTCTTTGTCTCGCTCTCTTTCTCCCCCTCTCTTTCTCTCTCTCTCTCTCTCTCTCTCTCTCTCTCTGTCTCTCTCTCTCTCCTTCTCCCCCCCCCCCTCTCTTTCTCCCCCTCTCTCTCTCTCCAGTGGAGTAACCTTGCCCTGCTTCTGTCACTGCGATTAGGATGAGTGTGGAGATCAGAGGAAAGAGTGAGGGAAAGAGAGGGAGAACAGTACCAAGGAGAGAGGGCAGACTTTCCCCCTTTCCCTCTCTTTCTCTCTCCCCCCCCCCCACCCCACCCCACCCTCTCCTTCACTTGTCTTTGTTAAAGAGAACCCCCCTGTAAGAGAGAGGTCAAGAGTTTGAGGAGGTAGCTAGTGACATGTCTGCTGGTCATGTGAAGTAGTCTATGATCTATGAGCCTGGGACTGGGTTTGCTCAGAGTTTCAGCCGCAACAACCTGTAGGGGTGTTCACCATGCACCTTGTGGTACACACACACACACTCACGTCTGTATGGCCAGACACCACAACAGACTGTGAGGTTTCACCATGGTTCCTTTGTAGTTCCATTTTAAGTCCAGACGGACCATCGTCATGTGATCTGCTTACAGCGGCCCTGGGATCCTGGGGCTAATTCCATATAACTTTGGCCTTGCACTCTAACCCCTGTCCCTTCACCTCTCACATCCCCTACCCTTTCACCTCAGCCTTACTCCCTATGACGTACTTAAATATAGATGAGGGGTATAACATACACTCATACTACCATCACGAACACAGACGTTTGCATTATAAGCCTACCCATCAACACCGACCAACCACCATCCTTTCGTTTTTGCCTTCAATAACCTTCTCTCTTATGTAACCATACCAAACGTAACATATACTAAGTTGAGTGTCCCAGATTTTTGTTTACTGTGCTACGTCTAGTCTATGAGACCAGGCTGCTCACCTCCCCAGAACGCAACCGACACCCTTTCATCCCTAATCGCATTGAAATGCCATCCCTGACCCTTGACCTCTAGCTAGCCCCTAGCTGGCCCCTAGTAGCCCCTAGCCCAGGATAGATCCCTGGTTAATAGTCTGACTATGGACTGCTGCTGGGGTGTTTTAATCCTCTATGAAAGGACCTATATTGCATTGTTCCCTGTCCCAGACGGTCTCAATATTGACTGACTGACAGACTGATTTGCTGTTTATGAGTAGGCTTAGACTCTGTATGTAGACCTACGCTGTGATGTCTCGTATCTTCTCACATGAGATGTTGTTTTCTGCCCCTCTCTGGTTTCAGAGAAAGGAGCATACGCATTGTTCTGTGAATGGGCTTTGGTATGTGTGAGATCGCTTATGTATTTTATCTATACTAATAGTGTGACGGATTATAAATTGTTGTACGTATTGCAACTAAGGATAACGTGCAAAGATGCGGTCTCACAACTATTGAGACATACACCTATCTTAAAAGTCACTGCATTGGTTGCCTGTTCATTTTAGAATTTATTTAAAAATGACTTTATTTATTTTTTAAAGCACCAGGTGACCTCGCACATGAATACATGTCTGACATGCTTTTAAGATATGTGCCCTGTCGGTACCTCAGATCCTCTGGCACTGGCCTTTTAGTTGTTCCAAAGGTCAGAACCAAAACTTTTGGTGAGGCTGCCTTCAGCCACTTCAGTCCTGGCATTTGGAACAGCCTGCTGGAGGATCTGAGGGCCTCAGAAATTGTAGACATTTGTAAGAAGGAGCTTAAGACACACCTTTTTAGCCGTGCTTTACTTAGGGTGCTTTCAGTAATACTATCTATTTTATTTATTTTATCCCATTTTATATATCTTTTTTTTTTATGTGTCTCTCAGTCCACTGTTATTAGTATTATTTTTTTACTATTTTAATTTTTCTAGTTTTGATCTTTCTCACATTTTATTATTTTATTTAAGCACTTTGAAATGCATCCCCTTTCTTTAAGAAATGTGCTTTATAAATAAAGTTTGATTTGATGTGATTATTGAAATAGGCTGGAGGAGAAGTAGAAAATGTGTATTCATTTCAATGGCAAAATCAAACCCACATCTTGAACAAAAGCTGCATTAAGGTTGACGCATGATCCATAAACTGTGATAGCAGATCCAATATGTATTCCCCATGTAAGAGCTCTACTTATAAGATAGTGGTTAGACTGGCCTGGTATGTGGCACCCAGTCTCTCTCTCTCTCTATTTCTGATCATTTAAAATATGTTAAATATGTTGTGTATTTGTTTCAGTGGCACGATCAAACGCACTACACATCTTGAACAAAAAGCATGAATATTCGTAGCTTGGCTGGTGTTTATATTATTTATATTATTATTACTTTTTTATATTATTCCATTGGTTCAATTGTAGCCGACAAAGCAAATCAAATCAAATGCAGCACTTGAAAGTATAGTCCTAGAGGTTAAGCCTGGTACTGTATGTGGTTCTCTCTCTCTCTCTCTCTCTCTCTCTCTCTCTCTCTCTCAATTCAATTCAAAGGGCTTTATTGGCATGGGAAACATATGTTTACATTGCCAAAGTAAATGGAATAGACAATAAACAAAAGGGAAATAAACAATGGAATTAGTAAACATTACACTCACAAAAGAATATAGACATTTCAAATGTTATATTATTGGCTATGTACAGTGTTGTAACAGTGTGCAAGTACTTGAAGTATGAAAGGGAAAATAAATGCTGCTGTGATTCCACGCTGCGTCTCTCTCTCTCTCTCTCTCTCTCTCTCTCTCTCTCTCTCTCTCTCTCTCTCTCTCTCTCTCTCTCTCTCTCTCTCTCTCTCTCTCTCTCTCTCTCTCGCTCTCGTGTGGCTCAGTTGGTAGAGCATGGGGATAGCATGGGGCTTGCGGGTTTGATTCCCACTAAGGCCAACCATATGAAAATGTATTCACGCCTCAAGTCGCTTTGGATAAAAGTGTCTGCTTAATGGCATACAGTATATAATGTAATACTAACGGTCTCTCTCTCTCTCTCTCTCTCTCTCTCCAGGGGACTACAGGAGAACCGTGTAATGGGTTGGACTGTAGTGGGGGATGCAATTGTAACCCAGAGAAAGGCAGCAGGGTAAGACATGAAAATATCTCTATATTCTCTATCCCTATCTGTGACCGACCGGCTCGATTTGGTCTTATGTAGCAACATTTGAAATGATGTTTTTTTTACATTGGATAAAAGTACAGACTCAAAGCTACAAAATGGTATATCATACACTACAGTTGAGGAACAATGGGAAAGTAATTCTGCTTTGAAAGTTGATAAACTTGATAAAATGGCCCTTGAATGTTTTAGTACACCTACTGGAGAGCTCTTCTTTGTCCACACCCATTCAGCATCGTTAACACCCTCTTAAGCCTTAGCACCACCTATCTCTTTAAGGATTCACATGTGAGGCCATGTGCTAAACAGAGTGAGTACGGTAGTGTACTAAACAACCACAGATTTCAAGACTAAAGGCTGGTTTATACTACACCTATCGACATGTCTGTAGACTGTTGTCGCAGTGATATCATGAACATTCTATTGTCGTCCGACATCAAACTTGTCGTTGTTGTTATGAAAAAGTATAAACACAAAAACAACAGGCTGCATGGTGGTTCAAAATAGCATAACTGGTGTATTTTAACACCAATAAACATATCCGTTTAAAAATTAATTTATTATATGTCAATCTAGCAAACCAGGCAACTAAAAGCAACTTTCTAAACAATGTTTTGGTTCATTTCTAGCTTGTTAGCTAGCTAGCTAATGTTAAGTTAGCTGGCTAGCCAGTTCAAATAATGACCATATCATATAGCTGACACCATCTTAACTTTAGCTCATTTGTATTAATTATTACAGGAAAATAAACTCACAACAAGATCATTATTTACAATTAATGGCGAGCTAATTACAGAAAACAGCTTACGGTTGTGAGTGTGACTAAATAAAAGCAGGGCATTCTACTGGAGGATTTTAGAACTCGGACACTGTCTCATTGGCCTAACGTTATATCCTTATTTGACTTTGGTGCAGGTCATGTTGTTCTTCACATTACCGTCTCTGGTAAACACACACTATATCAAATAAAATCTAAGTTTATTTGTCACACGCACAAGATACAGAAGGTGTAAACGGTACAGTGAAATGGCTACTTGCATAGTGGAGTCTTTTGTTTAGACGTGTAGCTAGCTAGCTAGCTAGCTTGCTAAACAATTAACCATAATCCCAACTCATAACGTTACTACCCTGCATGAATATGCAGGTAGCTAAAGCAAACCAACTAGGTTCAATGTTAGTAACATTAGGCTATAACTAGCAATGCAAATGGCTCTGAGATACAAATAATATTACTATATAGATCATACACGTAACGTTAGCTAGTGAGCCAGCCAGCTAACGTTAGCTAGCTAGCTAAAAGTATGCTTTAACTTGCAATGAAAATGACTTTCTGACAAAATTAGAAACTTATGATATCTGGAAATGTAGCTAGCTAGACTCTTTTACCCACATACATTTTTTGTCATTTAGCAGACGCTCTTATCCAGAGCAACTTACAGGGGCAATTAGGGTTAAGTGCCTTGCTCAAGGGCACATTGACAGATTTTTCACCTAGTCGGCTCGGGGATTAGAACCAGCGACCTTTCAGTTACTGGCACAACACTCTTAACCACTAAGCTACCTGCCGCCCCATATACATGGACGAACGCTTCTCCCTCCCTGTCACGGATGCCATGGTTGCCCTTAGTTTGAAGATGTAATCCGGAGACAGGTGTTTTATACAACAGCCTTCTGTGTGTTCTCTTTTTGACTCCCTCCGCATTTTTGTAATGAAATGCCAGAACTTTCTCCATCTCCTTAGCTATCATACTCTGCTTCCACCGGACATTCCACTGATTTCAAAACTCGGTCCTCCAGAAAGTGGAGAGCATTAGCAACACTTTAGCAGTTCTTCGTGATATCTTTAAAAAAAGCCACGTTAGAAAGGATTACCTACACATACTGAGCAGCTCATTTTATAGACAGAAGCGTTCTACATGGAAGACCAATCCAAACTCATCTCTCGGCATGTCCAGCCCATCCATTATCTCAGCCAATCATGGCTAGCGGGAAGGTTCCTGTCTTTTTCCGTGGCTAAACCAACTAGGCTCGTAATTTAACAATTGTATTCGTATTTACAGATGGCATACAAGTTTGTTATTAAGGCACATGAAAGTTCACATTCCAGAAGGCATTTCTGCCAAAAGACACATTTTGATAAACGAGTCACACATCTATTCTTCCTCTCCTACTACAGGAGGCACTATCTTAGCTTCTCGTCCACACTTCTTTTTTTTATGATGTTTTATTTCACATACACCGGATAGGTACAATGAAATGTGTTGTTTTACAAAGTTCAAAGACGCAGCAGACCCTGGTCAAATACTTTAAGTACTAGAAGGTAGTTGGGGTTCTTGCAAAACAAAGTCAGAAAACACATACTGTTGCATTGAAAGTCTGGTATAAGCACACTCTCAGTAAAATGTAGTGTTCTGGACTGTTACAGGAGTTGAGGCCAATACAAAAGTGGATGTTAGCACTGTGCCTTGTCATTTTTACCACAACCAATGGGGTAAGAAAAGGTACAAAGTCTACATGCTGTACAGTGCCTTGCAAAGGTATTTGTCCTATTTTGTTGCATTACAACCTGTAATTTAAATTGATTTTTATTTGGATTTCATGTAATGGACATACACAAAATAGTCCAAATTGGTGAAGTGAAATGAAAAAAAAAACGTATTTCAAAGAATTCTAAAAAATAAATAACGGAAAAGTGGTGCATATGTATTCAACCCCTTTGCTAGGAAGCCCCTAAATAAGATCTGGTGCAACCAATTACCTTCAGAAGTCACATAATTAGTTAAATAAAGTCCACCTGTGTGCAATCTAAGTGTCACATGATCTCAGTATATATACACCTGTTCTGAAAGCCCCAGACTCTGCAACATCACTAAGCAAGGGGCACCACCAAGTAAGCGGCACCATGAAGACCAAGGAGCTCTCCAAACAGGTCAGGGACAAAGTTGTGGAGAAGTACAGATCAGGGTTGGGTTATAAAAAAATATCCAAAACTTTGAACATCCCACAGCACCATTACATCCATTATTTAAAAATGGTAAGAATATGGCACCACAACAAACCTGCCAAGAGATGGCCGCCCAACAAAACTCACGGACCAGGCAAGGAGGGCATTAATCAGAGAAGCAACAAAGAGACCAAAGATAACCCTGAAGGAGCTGCAAAGCTCCACAGCGGAGATTGGAGTATCTGTCCATAGGACCACTTTAAGCCATACACAGAGCTGGGCTGGGCTTTACGGAAGAGCTGGGCTTTACGGAAGAGTGGCCAGAAAAAAAGCCGTTGCTTAAAGAAAAAAATAAGAAAACACGTTTGGTGTTCGCCAAAAGGCATGTGGGAGATATGGAAGAAGGTAGTCTGGTCAGATGAGACTAAAATTGAGCTTTTTGGCCATCAAGGAAAACGCTATGTCTGGCGCAAACCCAACACCTCTCATCCCCCCGAGAACACCATCCCCACAGTGAAGCATGGTGGTGGCAGCATCATGCTGTGGAGATTTTTTCATCGGCAGGGACTGGGAAACTGGTCAGAATTGAAGGAATGATGGATGGTGCTAAATACAGGGAAATTCAGTCTTCCAGAGATTTAAAATCAAATCAAATCCAATTTTATGCGCCGAATTCAACAGATGTAGACATTACAGTGACATGCTTACTTACAAGCCCTTAACCAACAATGCATTTTTTATTATTTTATTTTATTTAAAAGCAAATAACTAAAGAGCAGCAGTAAAATAACAGTAGGGAGGCTATATACAGGGGGGTACCGGTGCAGAGTCAATGTGCGGGGGCACCGGCTAGTCGAGGTAATTGAGGTAATATGTACATGTGGGTAGAGTTAAAGTGACTATGCATAAATAATTAACAGAGTAGCAGCAGCGTAAAAGAGGGGGATGGGGTGGGGGTGGGGGGGCAGTGCAAATAGTCCGGGTAGCCATGATTAGCTGTTCAGGAGTCTTATTGCTTGGGAGTAGAAGCTGTTGAGAAGCCTTTTGGACCTAGACTTGGCGCTCTGTTAACGCTTGCCGTGTGGTAGCAGAGAGAACAGTCTATGACTAGGGTAGCTGGAGTCTTTGACAATTTTGAGGGCCTTCCTCTGACACCGCCTGGTATAGAGGTCCTGGATGGAAGGAAGCTTGGCCCCAGTGATGTACTGGACCGTACGCACTACCCTCTGTAGTGCCTTGCGGTCGGAGGCCGAGCAGTTGCCATACCAGGCGGTGATGTAACCAGTCAGGATGCTCTCGATGGTGCAGCTGTAGAACTTTTTGAGGATCTGAGGACCCATACCAAATCTTTTCAGTCTCCTGAGGGGGAATAGGCTTTGTCCTGCCCTCTTCACGACTGTCTTGGTGTGTTTGGACCATGATAGTTTGTTGGTAATGTGGACACCAAGGAACTTGAAGCTCTCAACCTGTTCCACTACAGCCCCGTCGATGAGAATGGGGGCATGCTCAGTCCTCTTTTTTTTCCTGTAGTCCACAATCATCTCCTTTGTCTTGATCACGTTGAGGGAGAGGTTGTTTTCCTGGCACCACACGGCCAGGTCTCTGACCTCCTCCCTATAGGCTTTCTCATCGTTGTCGGTGATCAGGCCTACCACTGTTGTGTCATCAGCAAACTTAATGATGGTGTTGGAGTCGTGCCTGGCCATGCAGTCATGGGTGAACAGGGAGTATAGGAGGGGACTGAGCACGCACCCCTGAGGGGCCCCCGTGTTGAGGATCAGCGTGGCAGATGTGTTGTTACCTACCCTTACCACCTGGGGGCGGCCCGTCAGGAAGTCCAGGATCCAGTTGCAGAGGGAGGTGTTTAGTCCCAGGATCCTTTGCTTATTGATGAGCTTTGAGGACACTATGGTGTTGAACGCTGAGCTGTAGTCAATGAATAGCATTCTCACGTAGGTGTTCCTTTTGTCAAGGTGGGAAAGGGCAGTGTGGAGTGCAATAGAGATTGCATCATCTGTGGATCTGTTGGGGCAATATGCAAATTGGAGTGGGTCTAGGGTTTCTGGGATAATGGTGTTGATGTGAGCCATGACCAGCCTTTCAAAGCACTTCATGGCTACAGACGTGATTGCTATGGGTCGGTAGTCATTTAGGCAGGTTATCTTAGTGTCCTTGGGCACAGGGACTATAGTGGTCTGCTTGAAACATGTTGGTATTACAGACTCAGTCAGGGACATGTTGAAAATGTCAGTGAAGACACTTGCCAGTTGGTCAGCACATGCTCAGAGTACACGTCCTGGTAATCCGTCTGGCCCTGTGGCCTTGTGAATGTTGACCTGCTTAAAAGTCTTACTCACATCGGCTACGGAGAGCGTGATCATATAGTCATCTGGAACAGCTGGTGCTCTCATGTATGCTTCAGTGTTGCTTGCCTCGAAGCGTGTATAGAAGTGATTTAGCTTGTCTGGTAGGCTTGTGTCACTGGGCAGCTCGTGGCTGTGCTTCCCTTTGTAGTCTGTAATAGTTTTCAAGCCCTGCCACATCCGATGAGCGTCAGAGCCGGTGTAGTACGATTCAATCTTAGTCCGGTATTGACATTTTGCCTGTTTGATGGTTCGTCGGAGGGCATAGCGGGATTTCTTATAAGCTTCCGGGTTAGAGTCCCGCTCCTTGAAAGCGGCAGCTCTACCCTTTAGCTCAGTGCGGATGTTGCCTGTAATCCATGGCTTCTGGTTGGGGTACGTACGGTCACTGTGGGGACGACGTCACCGATGCACTTATTGATGAAGCCAGTGACTGATGTGGTGTACTCTTCAATGCTATCTGAAGAATCCCGGAACATATTCAAGTCTGTGCTAGCAAAACAGTCCTGTAGCTTAGCATCTGCGTCATCTGACCACTTTCTTATTAACCGAGTCACTGGTGCTTCCTGCTTTAGTTTTTGCTTATAAGCAGGAATCAGGAGGATAGAGTTATGGTCAGATTTGCCAAATGGAGGGCGAGGGAGAGCTTTGTATGCGTCTCTGTGTGTGGAGTAAAGGTGGTCTAGAGTTTTTTTTCCCTCTGGTTGCACATTTAACATGCTGGTAGAAATGAGGTAGAACGGATTTAAGTTTCCCTGCATTAAAGTCCCCGGCCACTAGGAGTGCTGCCTCTGGATAAGCGTTTTCCTGTTTACTAATGACCTTATACATCTCATTGAGTGCAATCTTACTGCCAGTATCGGTTTGTGGTGGTAGATAGACAGCTACGAAAAATATAGATGAAAGTCTCGGTAAATAGTGTGGTCTACAGCTTATCATGAGATACTCTACCTCAGGCGAACAAAACCTTGAGACTTCCTTAGTATTGGATTTTGTGCACCAGCTGTTGTTTACAAATATACACAGACCGCCACCCCTTGTCTTACCGGAGTCAGCCGTTCTATCCTGCCGATGTAGCGTATATCCCGTCAGCTGTATGTTGTCCATGTCGTCGTTCAGCCACGACTCGGTGAAACATAAGATATTACAGTTTTTAATGTCCCGTTGGTAGGATAATCGTAATCGTAGGTCGTCCAATTTGTTATCAAGTGATTGAACATTGGCTAATAGGATTGATGGAAGAGGCAATTTACTCGCTCGCCGTCGGATCCTTACAAGGCACCCCGATCTACGTCCACGATATCTCCGTCTCTTTCTCAAGTGAATGACGGGGATTTGGGCCTTGTCGGGTGTCTGTAGGATATCCTTCGCGTCCGACTCGTTGAATAAAAAATCTTCGTCCAATACGAGGTGAGTAATCACTGTCCTGATATCTAGAAGCTCCTTTTGGTCGTAAGAGACAGTGGCAGAAACATTATGTACAGAATAAATGACAAATAACGCGAAAAAACATGATTTGAGACTGGGACGGAGGTTCACCTTCCAGCAGGACAATGACCCTAAGAATACTGCTAAAGCAACACTCGAGTGGTTTAAGGGGAAACATTTAAATGTCTTGGAATGGCCTAGTCGAAGCCCAGACCTCAATCCAATTGAGAATCTGTGGTATGACTTATAGATTGCTGTACACCAGCGGAACCCATCCAACTTGAAGGAGCTGGAGCAGTTTTGTCTTGATGAATGGGCAAAAATCCCAGTGGCGAGATGTGCCAAGCTTATAGAGACATACCCCAAGAGACTTGCAGCTGTAATTGCTGCAAAAAGTGGCTCTACAAAGTATTGACTTTGGGGGGTGAATAGTTATGCAAGCTCAAGTTTTCTGTTTTTCTGTCTTATTTCTTGTTTGTTTCACAAGAAAAAATATTTTGCATCTTCAAAGTGATAGGCATGTTGTGTAAATGAAATGATACAAACCCCCAAAAATCTATTGTAATTCCAGGTTGTATGACAACAATATAGGAAAAATGCCAAGGGGGGTGAATACTTTCGCAAGCCACTGTAGTCATCTTCAGAAATGACGGCTTTGGTCAAATTACATGTTTTTCTTCTCCAACAACCTAAACATTAGTTGTGTTGAGTTATTGTTGCGGTGTAGGTCATATATTAACAGTACATTTTACATTTTACATTTCAGTCATTTAGCAGGTGCTTTTATCCAGAGCGACTTACAATTAGTGCATTCAAAAAGTTAGTGCATTCATAATTTTTCCTTAGGAAAGTAGCTATCATTAAATCAGTGCTAGTAATAAAAGAAAGTGCAAGGGTTATTTCAAGAAAAGCAAGGGTGTTATACATTTTATATATATTTAATTTTTTGGTCAGATACACACATGCACACACGCACGCACATACACACATACATACACACACACATACATACTAACACACTTCAACTCTCCTTTAAAAGCGTGCCTACGCACTAATATCAACATTTTTTTGTTTTAATATCTTATTTAGATCCCTCAAGCACCAACTGACCTTTATAATTTATGAGTGTAAACAAATCAGTCATTCTAAAAAGATACATAGACATTAGCCAGACATTCTTTGCACACCTACGCAGATAATTACTTTAATACTGCAAGAACAATATCCTCTGCTGTTGCTGCAGTGAGGGCTGATTTATCTACTCTTCTGTCATCATCTACAGTATATAGGAGAGTCCAAGCTCAACAGGTCCTAACAATACCTGTCTAGCTGTGTTCAGCCCTTTGCTGAAGTTGATACCTGCAGGCTAGGAATAGTCATAGTCAATTACCTTACCTGTCCCTGATCTGAGAGAATTAGACACAAACACACACACACGCACATGCACACACACACACACACACACACACACACACACACACACACACACACACACACACACACACACACACTCCCAAATTCTAAATGCCAGGGGGAGGAACACTAGTGACACATGCCCCACCCCTATCCATTATCACTCCCCTCCCCCTACACCCCTACCTACACCCCGCCCCTCACCCTCAAGCCTCTAACAAAACATGACCAGATCATGTCCCTGTATCACTTTGTGCGCGTCTCAAATGGCACCCTATTCCCTACATAGTGCACTACGTTTGACCAGAGCTCTATAGACCCTGGTGGTCAAAAGTAGTGTACTACATAGGGAATAGGGTGCAATTTGTGACTTATCCTATAACTACACCTCACCCTCTTGCCAACAAGAATTGTTTTGATACGGGGAGGGGATAAACAAACAAATAAAAACAGTGCCTTTTTTACGGTTGGTTGATTTATGATCAGATGAATAGAAGAAAGGAACATCTGATGTTTTACCTGACATGTGTAGAAAGTACTTACTGCTGCTGATGTGTGTGACACTAAGGAGTTTGACATTAAGGCCCTATTCCCACTACGAGATATGAAGGAGAGACTGAGGAGCCAGGTGGCGAAAGAGAATTCTACTTTTCAATTCACATTACATCCTTTCCGTACCTTTCATTGTGGCTGGCAATGCGACATTCTCGGTCCGCAGCTCAAATGTACTGTAAATATCACAGTAGCCACTGGCCATTAAGCACAAACTATTTAACAATCCGAGCAACTTATCTTCTAAAACATATTACAATATTGACTAATGCAACCAAACCATATTACACTCTTGAATAACAATAAAATCTACAAGCATGTGCAGACAATTAAAGGGTTTAGTTTCTCATCCATACACATTAAATTAGCTGACAATAGAGCTATTAGGCTAAGTGCAGTCAAGCACAAAAACAAAACACTGTTGAGATTTAAAGCTACGGCGACAATTTCAGAATGTAACAGGCTGCTACTATATTTTCAGGTAGAAACTTAATAAAACAAGTCTAAAAAATTAGGAAAATGACTGTACATTTCATCTGTTTCAAAAACATTGCTATACTATTACAATTTTTACTGTAAGAGCATTTGCTCAACGAGACAATTGTGCTCACACTGCCCTGCTTAGAGGTGGGCAACTGTCGGATGAGTGTCGTGCATTACCTCCGGAGCAGTGGAGGCTGCTGAGGGGAGGATGGCTCGTAATAATGGCCAGAATGGAGTAAATGGAATGGCATCAAACACATGGTTCGCAAGATTACAGTATATGTGTAGCCGAGGGTATTTTTATGAAAAGTCTAGGATGTGTGAAGACCCTCTAAGTTAGCGGGGTATAGGGTTGTAATACAGCGCCGGGTGGGTTCACAATGTAGTGGTACTGATAGCTACTGTCTACCGCAGAAAATAACCATGTCCTTACATTTTAGTAATTTAGCAGACGCTCTTATCCAGAGCAACTTACAGTTAGTGAGTGCATACATGATTTTTTTATTTTTCATACTGGCCCCCCGTGGGAATCAAACCCACAACCCTGGCGTTGCAAACACCATGCTATACCAACTGAGCTACATCCCTGCCGGCCATTCCCTCCCCTACCCTGGACCAATTGTGCACCGCCCCATGGGTCTCCCGGTCGTGGCGAGCTACAACAGAGCCTGGATTCGAACCAGGATCTCTAGTGGCACAGCTAGCACTGCGATGCAGTGCCTTAGACCACTGCGCCACTCGGGAGATTTACCATGTAGACCACTCAGCTGTCATGTTGCAGGAGGTGTGAACTAGAAGGGCTCATACCCTCACGTTATCACTAGGCTTCTTACCCCACACAGAGAATAAACAAGTGCAAGAATAGGAGAAGGAACTGGTGATGGAGTGAAAGAATAATGGACGGAATAAGAGGATGCAGGGATGAAATTAATGAAAGTGGAGTGGAGAGTTCCATCCTGACTCATGTCCTCCCGAAAGATATCCTAGACACCTCTCGTGCCAAAACGTTTGTGGTGCTCTGATGTGGTGTGCATAGATTTAGATGAATTAGGTAGGTTTTCAGGAAGGCTGTTTTCAACGCCTCAAGCCTCATTCAGACCTTCTCCCTTTGCCAAAGCAGATTATTTATAATTGACAGTATCTGTATCACACCCATGATGTATCATTCTAATGTACCCAACAATTAATGTGATGTTTAATCATTAGGTATGGCTACAGGACAGAACATTGAATTATATGGTCAAGTTGAATAACATTAGTCATTATCTGGGGATTTAACACTTGCAGGCATGGTCCAAAGAAAACATTGTAGGAACATACAGTGGGGAAAAAAAGTATTTAGTCAGCCACCAATTGTGCAAGTTCTCCCACTTAAAAAGATGAGAGAGGCCTGTAATTTTCATCATAGGTACACGTCAACTATGACAGACAAATTGAGAGAAAAAAATCCAGAAAATCACATTGTAGGATTTTTAATGAATTTATTTGCAAATTATGGTGGAAAATAAGTATTTGGTCACCTACAAACAAGCAAGATTTATGGCTCTCACAGACCTGTAACTTCTTCTTTAAGAGGCTCCTCTGTCCTCCACTCGATACCTGTATTAATGGCACCTGTTTGAACTTGTTATCAGTATAAAAGACACCTGTCCACAACCTCAAACAGTCACACTCCAAACTCCACTATGGCCAAGACCAAAGAGCTGTCAAAGGACACCAGAAACAAAATTGTAGACCTGCACCAGGCTGTGAAGACTGAATCTGCAATAGGTAAGCAGCTTGGTTTGAAGAAATCAACTGTGGGAGCAATTATTAGGAAATGGAAGACATACAAGACCACTGATAATCTCCCTCGATCTGGGGCTCCACGCAAGATCTCACCCCGTGGGGTCAAAATGATCACAAGAACGGTGAGCAAAAATCCCAGAACCACACGGGGGGACCTAGTGAATGACCTGCAGAGAGCTGGGAACAAAGTAACAAAGCCTACCATCAGTAACACACTACGACTCAAATCCTGCAGTGCCAGACGTGTCCCCCTGCTTAAGGTGGTCCTCTGTAGCTCAGCTGGTAGAGCACGGCGCTTGTAGCGCCAAGGTAGTGGGTTCGAACCCCGGGACCACCCATACACAAAAATGGATGCACGCATGACTGTAAGTCGCTTTGGATAAAAGCGTCTGCTAAATGGCATATTATTTTTATTATTATTATTAAGCCAGTACATGTCCAGGCCCATCTGAAGTTTGCTAGAGTGCATTTGGATGATCCAGAAGAGGATTGGGAGAATGTCATATGGTCAGATGAAACCAAAATATAACTTTTTGGTAAAAACTCAACTTGTCGTGTTTGGTGGACAAAGAATGCTGAGTTGCATCCAAAGAACACCATACCTACTGTGAAGCATGGGGGTGGAAACATCATGCTTTGGGGCTGTTTTTCTGCAAAGGGACCAGGACGACTGATCCGTGTAAAGGAAAGAATGAATGGGGCCATGTGTCGTGAGATTTTGAGTGAAAACGTCCTTCCATCAGCAAGGGCATTGAAGATGAAACGTGGCTGGGTCTTTCAGCATGACAATGATCCCAAACACACCGCCCGGGCAATGAAGGAGTGGCTTCGTAAGAAGCATTTCAAGGTCCTGGAGTGGCCTAGCCAGTCTCCAGATCTCAACCCCATAGAAAATCTTTGGAGGGAGTTGAAAGTCCGTGTTGCCCAGCGACAGCCCCAAAACATCACTGCTCTAGAGGAGATCTGCATGGAGGAATGGGCCAAAATACCAGCAACAGTGTGTGAAAACCTTGTGAAGACTTACAGAAAACATTTGACCTGTGTCATTGCCAACAAAGGGTATATAACAAAGTATTGAGAAACTTTTGTTATTGACCAAATACTTATTTTCCACCATAATTTGCAAATAAATTCATAAAAATTTCTACAATGTGATTTTCTGGAGAAAAGAAATCTCATTTTGTCTGTCATAGTTGATGTGTACCTATGATGAAAATTACAGGCCTCTCTCATCTTTTTAAGTGGGAGAACTTGCACAATTGGTGGCTGACTAAATACTTTTTTCCCCCACTGTATCATGCTATTTCCAATACCCACCTCCAGTTAGAACAAGCTGTTTAGCCCAGGGGACAGAGAAAATATCCTCTGTCCGCCTCTCTCTCTCTCTCTCTCTCTCTCTCTCTCTCCCCCCTCCTCTCTCTCTGTTTAGTCTACTCCGACTGAGTGCACCTTTAGATCAGTTTTGTCTCTCATGGCCTTGATCTATCTGGTTATTTATTCTGTGAGGTGCAGCTATAATTCTATTGGCAAGCTAACAGGCTCCACAAACACACACACACACATTGCTTTTCTAATCCACTAAATAGCTTTTACGTTGTCAGATAAACTGATATCAAAGGTAATAGTTTTAGCTTCGCCAGTGGGCTTCAAACAACTCACACTCAGTTGGCTCAGACCTAGGTGTGCTGAGTGGCTGTCGGTGTGTGTGTGAGTGTGTCTATTCCAACGCAACCTCCAGAGATTGAGCTGTCACAGTTTGTGTTGGTCTATACCAGGGTTGCCCAACCCTGTTACTGGAGAGCTACCCTCCTGTAGGTTTTCGCTCCAACTCCAGGTGTTACTAACCTGATTCATCTTATCAACCTGCTAATTATTAGAATCAGGTGTGCTAGATTAGGGTTGGAGCAAAAACCTACAGGACGGTAGCTCTCCAGGAACAGGGTTGGGCAGCCCTGGTCTATACAGTACGTGTGTATGCCTTAGTCCCCATGTCCATGTCTGTGTCTCTGTAGCCTATTAGCCTCCTAGCGCTTTCAGCAATCTGACATACTAGTCTTACCAGCACAAGACCCTACTTACTACCTCTACGGTACCCAGTCTGTATCCAAACAACAATTACCTAGGGGCTGTCTGAGGCAGTACACAAACACAGACACACAGTGTGGCTGCAGGCTACACTTACACAGACACACGGATAGAGGCCTTGCAGCAAATAACATAGTGCCAACTATATTACGCTCCACACACACTCTTATTGTTTAACGCTAATCCTAAGTGGAGGGTGTTGGTTTGTCTCTGCTCAGTTTTCTCCAGTACTAAAGGTACGTTTGAGGTATTTGTCTTAACCACAGATCTAGGATCAGATAAGACTACCATAGACTTCAACCACAAGGGGGACTTTAGAAGAAACAAGACATTAGGTCAGTTTCTCTAGGCGGAAATTTAAAAGCACACTTGAGGTAGACGTAGGTATTTACCACAGATCGAAAATCTGATTATATCACCTGGGGGCATGTACTGGAAGCATGTTTGAGTGGAGGTTTGTCTTCTAAACCACAGATCTAGGATCAGATTAGCCTACCATTATAATAACCATAACCATGGGATGAAATGCCAAAATTGATATGAGATCAGTATCTAAGCCCTACAGGGTATAATCCTATTTCCCAATTCCAATGGAAGCATGCCACTATAATAATAATAATATGCCATTTAGCAGACGCTTTTATCCAAAGCGACTTACAGTCGTGCGTGCATACATTTTTGTGTATGGGTGGTCCCGGGGATCGAACCCACTACCTTGGCGTTACAAGCGCCGTGCTCTACCAGCTGAGCTACAGAGGACCACAACTATTAACCACATATCTAGGATCAGATAAGCCTACCACCCAACAACCATAACCATAAATGGGGATCAGTCTCTCAGGAAAAAGACATCCTACCTCTACCTTAGCCATCCATCCTACACTCTTAGAAAAAAAAGGGTTCCAAAAGGGTTCTTTGTCTGTCCCCATAAGATAACCCGTTTTGGTTCCAGGTAGAAACCTTTTGGGGTCTGTGTTACGCGCTTTGTGGAAAGGGTTCTACATGGAATCCAAAAGGGTTCTACCTAGAATCAAAAAGGGTTCCTCAACGGGTTCTCATATGAGGACAGCCGAATAACCTTTTTAGGTTGTAGATATTTGCTTTTATTCTAAGAGTGTACATATCGCTTAGTCATCTCGGCCCAAGTTACACCCTCCAAAATGGACGCCGTGCCAGCTGCACTATGTCATTCTCCATGTACATTTCCACCTCCACCCTTTGTCTTAGCTGTCTCTGAATCAATGATGCCATACAATACTAGGACAGCACCATCGAGTGATTTCCAATTGGATTATTAATTAAATGCCTTAATGTAATAAATAATACTGTGACATATTGGAGCATGTCCATTTAGAGGCTCAGAGGAGGATCAGCTGGCAGGGATACATATAGACAGTAAAATCTATCCCATTTATCATCTATAAGGACCATACATCTGTAGATAGGACACACACACTGATACATACAGATACCCCCCATATCTCAGCCCAATCTCTATCCATATCCTACTAGCCTAACCCTTAGCCTCTATCCATAGGAAAAAAAGCCTCTTACACATGGACACGCCAGCAGAGTGTAAGGACTTAGAGTCCTGTAGTTCCTCGAGAAAGGGAGGGTGGGAGGGTGGGAGGGGGAGGGAGGGAGGGAGAGAGAGAGAGAGAGAGAGAGAGAGAGAGAGAGAGAACATCCGTATCTACCAGCGGTGAGAGGTCGCGGAGGGACAACAGGATGCTTTGTGTTAAGCATTGCTAACATCAACACCAGGCTTTCATCTGCTTAGGGCCTCGGGCCCCCAGGGACCACACCAAGACCCAGGGCCCTGAAACATGTGTCTTCACTTTGGGGAAGAAAGAGAGAGAGAAATGGAGAGGTAGGAAATTAAACAATGCAAAGCTGTGTGGATTTGAGATCATCAAAGCCTTGTGGCCTTAGTGCTTCTTTAGTCAAAATCAGTTGCTGATCTTGTACAAATACACAGAGGATCAGTGTAATAGAATGTGTATAGTTGTTGTACTAAAAGTCTTTAAGAGATTAAGCTAACTTCTGCACAGAGCCAGTAGGGGGTTAAACATGAGAGGATAGTGAACTCCCTCTTTCTCTATCTTCCTCTATCCCTCTTGGGCCCCTCGATGAAAGAGTACGTCACTGGACCCCCTGCTTGACCGAATTCCTTGCCGTAATCCCATCTCAGAGAGGGAGGAAGGGAGAGAGATACATAGACAGATAAAGAGACAGAGGGGAGGAGAAGATGAGATGAGGGGATGGAGGCGGTAGTGATGATGCTGATGAGCAGATGGAGGGTCTTCTAGACACAAACACACACGCAAAAACACACACACACATTGTGACTGATCGCACACTGAGATTATCAGAGCAGGCGCTTCAAGAACTCTTTGAGCACACTGTACTCTCTCCCTCTCTCAATTCAATTCAATTTCAATTTCAATTTAAGAGCTTTATTGGCCTGGGAAACGTATGTTAACATTGCCAAAGCAAGTGAAGTAGATTGTAAACAAAAGTGAAATAAACAATTAATATTAACAGTAAACATTACACTCAGAAATTCCACAATAATAAAGACATTTCAAATGTCATATTATGTATATATACAGTGTTGTAACAATGTGCAAATAGTTAAAGTACAAATGGGAAAATAAATAAACATAAATATGGGTTGTATTTACAATGGTGTTTGTTCTTCACTTGTTGCCCTTTTCTTGTGGCAACAGGTCACAAATCTTGCAGCTGTGATGGCACACTGTGGTTTTTCACCCAGTAGATAAGGGAGTTTATCAAAATGTGGTTAGTTTTTTCGAATTCTTTGTGGATCGCTGTAATCTGAGGGAAATATGTGTCTCTAATATGGTCATACATTTTGCAGGAGGTTAGGAAGTGCAGCTCAGTTTCCACCTCATTTTGTGGGCAGTGTGCACATACCCTGTCTTCTCTTGAGAGCCAGGTCTGCCTACGGCGGCCTTTCTCAATAGCAAGACTATGCTCACTGAGCCTGTACATAGTCAAAGCTTTCCTTAAGTTTGGGTCAGTCACAGTGGTCAGGTATTCTGCCACTGTGTATTCTCTGTTTAGAGCCAAATAGCATTCTAGTTTGCTCTGTTTTTTTGTTTGTTCTTTCCAATGTGTCAAGTAATTCTCTTTTTGTTTTCTCATGATTTGGTTGGGTCTAATTGTGTTGTTGTTGTTGTTGTTGTTGTTGTCCTGGGGCTCTGTGGGGTCTGTTTGTGTTTGTGAACAGAGCCCCAGGACCAGCTTACTTAGGGGACTCTTCTCCAAGTTCAACTCTCTGTAGGTGATGGCTTTGTTATGGAAGGTTTGGGAATCGCTTCATTTTAAGTGGTTATAGAATTTAACGGCTCTTTTCTGGATTTTGATAATTAGCGGGTATTGGCCTAATTCTGCTCTGCATGCATTATTTGGTGTTTTTCGTTGTACACGGGGGATATTTTTGCAGAATTCTGCATGCAGAGTCTCAATTTGGTGTTTGTCCCATTTTGTGAATTCTTGGTTGGTGAGCAGACCCCAGACCTCACAACCATAAAGGGCAATGGGTTCTATAACTGATTCAAGTATTTTTAGCCAGATCCTAATTGGTATGTCAAATTTTATGTTCCTTTTGATGGCATAGAAGGCCCTTCTTGCCTTGTCTCTCAGATCGTTCACAGCTTTGTGGAAGTTACCTGTGGCGCTGATGTTTAGGCCGAGATATGTATAGTTTTTTGTGTGCTCTAGGGCAACGGTGTCTAGATGGAATTTGTATTTGTGGTCCTGGCAACTGGACCTTTTTTGGAACACCATTATGTTTGTCTTACTGAGATTTACTGTCAGGGCCCAGGTCTGACAGAATCTGTGCAGAAGATCTAGGTGCTGCTGTAGGCCCTCCTTGGTTGGTGACAGAAGCACCAGCCATCAGCAAACAGTAGACATTTGACTTCAGATTCTAGTAGGGTGAGGCTGGGTGCTGCAGACTGTTCTAGTGCCCTCGCCAATTCGTTGATATATATGTTGAAGAGGGTGGGGCTTAAACTGCATCCCTGTCTCACCCCACGGCCCTGTGGAAAGAAATGTGTGTGTTTTTTGCCACATTACATGGATTTTATAATGTCGTATGTTTTTCCCCCAACCACACTTTCCATCAATTTGTATAGCAGACCCTCATGCCAAATTGAGTCAAAAGCTTTTTTGAAATCAACAAAGCATGAGAAGTCTTTGCCTTTGTTTTGGTTTGTTTGTTTGTCAATTAGGGTGTGCAGGGTGAATAGGTGGTAATTTGGTAAAAAGCCAATTTGACATTTGCTCAGTACTTTGTTTTCACTGAGGAAATGAACTAGTCTGCTGTTAATGATAATGCAGAGGATTTTCCCAAGGTTGCTGTTGACGCATATCCCACGGTAGTTATCTCTCCCTCTTCCTATCTCTCTCCCTCTCCCTCTTTCTTTCTCTCTCTCTCCCTCTTTCTCACTCCCTCTCCTTCTCCCTCCCTCTCTCCCTCTCTCCCTATCTCCCTCTCTCCCTCTCTCCCTCTCTCCCTCCCTCTCCATCCCTCCCTCCATCTCTCTCCATACGTTTTCTAATGTGTTGTTTTTGTGATTATTAGCGGTGTCTGCGTTTTGCTGACTGGCCTCCAACTCACAGTCCCGCGTTGAACGTGCGTGTGTGTGTGCACGCGCGTGTGTGTGCATGTGTGTGTGTGCGTACACTCATCCACTACCTACCCCTATCTCTGCAACAACCTGCGCCCCTCAACCCTTCTCTCTGAAAAGCATTTTTCTGTTTTATCAGTTCATGTTAACATGAACTAGAGCTTTGTTTAGGCTTACAGCAGGTTGACCTAAATGCACACACACACACACACACACACACACACTATGACACGCACACACACTGTCAGACAAAGACATTATGGATGTATAGAAGTCGAGCAACTTTTAACCTCCCACAGAGTTTGACAGGCCTACAAACACAGTCCATGCATATACACAGACACACAGACAGGCTCAGGATGTTTATCAGTTCATCATAACATAGACAAAGTGGTGATGATGATAGTGTGTTAGATGGATATGGGGTTTTCCATTCCTTTTAGTCAACTAGACTTCTTAAAAAAAAAATGTGTTTTACTTCAGAGTGAACTCTGTGACTTTTCTACTTTGTTGCGCCCAAGCGGGTAAATGTAGCTAACATTCATAAAGATTCATCCTCTGTACGGTGAGTAGGTCAAGGACACTTTGAAGTTCTAGTGCCCAGGCACGACCAACTCTCACCCACTTTTTAAATATTTTTTATTTTACCAGGTAAGTTGACTGAGAACACATTCTCATTTACAGCAACGACCTGGGGAATAGTTACAGCGGAGAGGAGGAGGATGAATGAGCCAATTGGAAGCTGTTGATGATTAGGTGGCCATGATGGTATGAGGGCCAGATTGGGAATTTAACCAGGACACTGGGGTTAACACCCCTACTCTTACGATAAGTGCCATGGGATCTTTAGTGACCACAGAGAGTCAGGACACCTGTTCAACGTCCCATCCGAAAAACGGTACGTACAGGTCAGGCATACTAACTTCAGGAGGACTAACTTTGTCTTTGAACTGCAACACACCCCCCCCCCCCTCTCTCTCTCTCTCTCTCTCTTTCTCTCTTTCTCTTTCTTCTTATCCGCCATCCTCCCTGACTCACTCCCTTCTCCCCTCCCCTCATGTCCTATCTGACCTTTAACCCATTGTAAACTGCTGGTCTGTCCGGCAGGTGTATGGTTGGGTGATGAGTGGTCTCTACGACGACGCTGGTCATTAAACTAGAGACAGACAATACCCGTCTGACAACCTCTCTCTATCCCTCCATTATCCCTCATTCCCTCCCTCCCTCCCTCCTGTCGTCTTTTCACTCACTATCCCCTTCACTCGCTTTCGTTTTGTTTTTCAAGATCAAAGGCAATAGAGAGAGAGAGAGAGAGAGAGGAAGAGGAGGATGAGGAGGAGGAAAAGGAAAAGGAGGAAAGCTTTCAGAGAGCGTGTCAGATTTTAAAAGCATGTATTGAAGTAATGGTCAACAGATCATGTTCTTGTGTCTTGAGTTATTTTGTCCGTATGTGGCATTTCAATGCATTACACTGCCCCCCTCTGGTGAATTCTGTCTCACCCTGATTTAGAACACAGAAGATTTAGGATCAGATTAGCCTTTTAGATCACAATGAATAACATTACATGGAAAAGGGCGACCTGATCCTAGATCAGCACTCTTACTCTGAGTCTCTTGATACACATCTTTAGCTTTGTTCTCATTTCAGAACCTATGTGTGCATTCTTACTGTAGAACCCTCAGAATCTTGTTTACATGTGTCACACTCAATTACATCCTATACGATCCCCTTCATATGAACTGAAATACAATGTTTTCATACCACTATTAGAAGGTCCATAGTGGGGACATATGGATTTCATTATAAACATATCAAAGAACTAATCTGATCTACGATGATGGCGATCGCCACCATAATGAGAACAACTTTATAGATAATGAAAGGAAATACAAATATTTGTTGCTGTTTTATTTTTATTTATTTATTTTTTCTGTTTCTTTTTCTCTCTTTTCTTCAGCAAGGATGTGACTGCCTGGGACTCTGTTATAGAACATGTATTAACCATCTATTAACTCTCATGTCAAAGCCAAGTCAAGTCCAGTCTCAATAGTGTGTGTGTGTGTGTGTGTGTGTGTGTGTGTGTGTGTGTGTGTGTGTCTGTGTGTGTGTGTGTGTTCGTGCGTGTCTACACGTGAGAACACAGACTTTTATCCAGACCTCCAGTGTGATTACTACTAGAAGTTATAGCATCTAATTCAATCTGTAGTGTACAATCATTTATGCAATTTTCCCCTTTCCACAAAGACTACCCTGCCCTAGCTGGCATCAAACTGCTCAACCCATTTCCCTCCAAAGAAAGAATGTGTTAGGCATGTAGGAGCACATTTCAGTTGATACATAAAAGGCTTTTGAGGTGCCCTCCACCTTTTGTACCAGTTCTAGCGCTTGTGTCTGCAACTAGACCCATATTTCTGTAAGGACAGGATATGAGGCATGTAGGTTAGTGAAAGAATAGGTTACTTATAGACATGTAGGTGCACATCTTATTTCATAGAACTAAAAGACCTGAAGTCACCTTCTCACCTCTTGTGCAGTAGTGTATTTTTTTTGGTTTCAAGGCCAGTAGAACTTTGGATATTTCAGAGCACTGTCACTGTTTACTAATGATTTTCGGTCTTAACCCCTTTAAGAAATACAAATAAGTGCCTGTAGGTATTTGGTAGTCTTGCTCCCAGCAGTAGTGTCACTATGAGCCTGGTCAGAGAGGCTAAGGTACTGTCCCAAGTGGCACCCTATTCCCTACATACTGCACTACTTTTTACTAGAGCTCTATGCGCCCTGGTCAAAAGTAGTGCACTACATAGGGAATAGGGTGGCATTTGGGACATATACTAGGTGTCAGGGGGAGCGGTGTGTTGAGGAGAACCAGGACAGTGGAGGAGTCCCACGCTTTGGGCACACACAATATTACACACACATACACACACTCCCCTGAGCAGGGTATTAACAAAACACACAGGAATCTCAATCCCAACCTAAACACAGCTGGAAGGACCGACTCCCCTGCCACACACACACACACACATCTGTACAGTCATACACATCTTCAAGGACAAACATTCGCTTGCTGTAACAAACACACACTCACATACTGTACATTCCCACTCGACCTCGCTCTCTTTCTCCCACCATGTAATGATGGCAGAAACGTGTCAAAGTGAGAGAAACGTGACCCATATAGTCTTTCCTCTCCTTTTCTCCACTTTCCCCAATCCCCCTATCCCCTTGTCCCCCTATCCCCTGTCCCCCTATCCCCTTGTCCCCCTATCCCCCGTCACCCTATCCCCCTGTCCCCCTATCCCCCGTCACCCTATCCCCCTGTCCCCCTATCCCTCGTCACCCTATCCCCCTGTCGCCCTATCCCCCGTCCCCCTATCCCCCTGTCCCCCTATGTCACGGTTAACTAAGCCAGAACCCAGAAGCAGACCAGGACAAGGTACGTTGAGACAAAGGTGAGTGTTTATTAATAGATTCCGAGTGAGGCTGAATAATCCAGGGAACAGAGCGGGTGGCGTGGATGGGTTGTTGAGGTGCAGTGGTTGGTCCGGTACTGGCTCGGCAGCCGCCGACCATCAGGCAGAGGTTGGGTGAAGGTTCCGGGTGAGAGACTGCAGACAGAACAAAACGGAGGTCAGTACACAGCAAGTCAAAAAGGTGCAAAACAACAAAACTAACACTAATGGCTCAGAGACTGATACGCTGACAAACATACTGTTCATGGCTAACGATCCGGCAGGAACTGGATGTTGGGCCAGAGCCTAAGAAGGGTGATGATCAGGACCAGGTGTGCAGATTGCTGATGGGATGCAGGTGCGGAAAACAAGAGCGCTCCCCCGGAGCGTTCCCGAACCCTCGGGAAACTGGAGATTACGAACAGGAACACTAGTCACCAGACAGGACCCGACTCAGACAGCCGGGATCGTCACAGTACCCCCTCCGACCGAACGCCACCGGGCGGACTCCCCGGAGCGCCAGGATGGAGGCGGTAGAAGTCACTGATGAGGTCCGCATCTAGGACCTGTCGCCGCGGAATCCAACTCCTCTCTTCAGGGCCATACCCCTCCCAGTCCACGAGATACTGGAAACCCCGGCCCCCGCCGTCTGGAATCCATGATGCGACGCACCGTGTAGGCAGGACCACCTCCGATCATCCGAGGAGGAGGAGGAGGAGGCGGAGGAGGCAACAGAGGACTGAGGAAGACAGGCTTGAGGCAGGAGACATGAAAGGTGGGATGGACTCTGAGCGTCTCGGTAGTTTGAGTCGAACTGCCACTGGATTGATCACCTTCTCCACCACAAACGGACCAATGAACTTCGGTAACAACTTCCTAGACTCAGTCCGTAACGGAAAATCCCCGTGTGGCCAACCAAACCCTATCTCCGATGGTATAGGTGGGAGCGGGATCCGGCGACGATTCGCCTGGAGCTGATACCGGTCCGAAACTCTAAGGAGTGCCTTTCTGGCCCGATGCCAGGTCCGGTGGCAACGACGAATATGGGCCTGAACAGAAGGCACTGAGAGCTCCTTCTCCTGAGAAGGAAACAGGGGAGGTTGGTAGCCATACAGGCACTGGAAGGGAGACATCCCAGTGGCAGATGTAGGAAGAGTATTGTGGGCATACTCAACCCAAGGCAACTGAGAGACCCAGGAGGTGGGGTTGGAAGAGACCAGACAGCGTAGCGTTGATTCCATCTTCTGGTTGGCTCTCTCCGCCTGACCATTGGATTGGGGGTGAAAACCAGATGTGAGACTGACAGTAGCTCCAATGGCCAAACAGAAGGACTTCCAGACAGCAGAGGTAAACTGAGGGCCACGGTCGGAAACGATATCACTGGGCAAACCGTGGACCCTGAAAACCTCCCTAACCAGGATCTCGGACGTCTCCGAGGCAGAGGGAAGCTTGGCAATTGGCACAAAGTGGGCGAACTTGCTGAATCTGTCCACGATAGTCAGAACGACCGTGTTCCCCTCAGAAGCGGGCAACCCCGTGACGAAGTCCAGGGCCAGATGCGACCATGGTCGCCGGGGAATAGGAAGGGGGTGAAGTAGTCCAGAGCTGGGCCGATTGGTACTCTTATTCTGCGCACACACTGGACAGGCAGCAACAAAACCCCGAGTATCCTCGGCCATGGCAGGCCACCAAAAACGTCTGCGAAGAAACGCCATTGTCCGAGCCACGCCAGGGTGACAAGCCATCTTGCTGGCGTGGGACCATTTGAGGACAGCAGGACGAACCGACTCAGGCACAAACAACCGACCGGGTGGACCGTTACGGGACCGGGCTGAGTCCGAAGGGCCGCCAGCACCTCCTCCTCAATCTTCCACATAACTGCTCCCACGACGCAGTTCCGGGGGAGAATTGTCTCGGTCTTGGACCCACTCTCCTCCGTCTTGGAGAACATCCGGGACAAGGCGTCCGCCTTGCCGTTCTTAGATCCAGGTCGGAACGTCAGGAAAAACTTGAATCGTCCGAAAAACAACGCCCACCTGGCCTGACGGGAGTTGAGACGTTTAGCCGATTGCACGTAAGCAAGATTCTTGTGGTCAGTCCAGACCATAAACGGTTGCTCCGCCCCCTCCAACCAGTGGCGCCACTCCTCCAAGGCAAGTTTCACCGCGAGAAGCTCCCCGGTTACCCACATCGTAATTCCTCTCCGCAGGCGAAAGGCGACTGAGAGTAGTAGGCGCAGGGATGGAGTTTACTGTCCGTGGAGCATCGCTGCGACAGGATGGCGCCAACTCCCACATCAGACGCGTCCACTTCAACGACGAACTGACGGGCCGTGTCCGGTTGAGAGAGAATCGGTGCGTTGGTGAATCGCCTCTTCAAATCCAGAAACGCACGATCCGCCTCCGGATTCCACTTGAAGGTCCTGATACTGGAAGTCAAGGCAGTTAATGGAGCGGCCACACGGCTGTAATCCCGGATGAATCTGCGGTAGAAATTCGCAAACCCCAAAAAATCTCTGGAGCTGCAATCTCGTATCGGGCTGGGCCCATTCCAGAACCGCTCTAACCTTCTCCTGGTCCATCCTAATCTCTCCCCTGGAGATGATGTACCCGAGAAAGGATGTCGTGTGGGCGTGAAACTCGCACTTCTCGGCCTTCACGAACAGGCGATTCTCCAACAATCGCTGCAGAACCTGCCGGACATGCTGGACGTGGTCGGAAGGTTCCTTCGAGAAGATCAGAATGTCATCCAGGTAAACAAACACAAAGAGACCGATCATATCTCTCAGGACGCCGTTCACCATACTCTGGAATACCGCTGGAGCATTGGTCAGTCCAAACGGCATCACCTGATACTCGAAGTGACCCATCGGTGTATTGAAACCCGTCAACCACTCGTCCCCCCTCTGATCCGGACCAGGTGATACGCATTGCGTAGGTCTAGCTTGGTGAACACCGTAGCACCCTGTAAGGAGTCGAAGGCAGCACTCATCAAGGGCAGGGGATACTTGTTCTTGACCGTGATGTCATTCAACCCCGATAATCAATACACGGTCGAAGAGAGCCATCCTTCTTACCCACAAAGAAGAATCCAGCCCCCAGGGGTGATGACGAGGGACGAACGAGACCAGCAGCTAGGGACTCCTTGATGTAGGTCTCCAACGCCTCACGTTCAGGTCGGGAGATACTGTATAACCTTCCCTTGGGGTAGACAGCTCCAGGAACCAGGTTGATGGCACAATCATATGGTCGGTGGGGAGGGAGTGACAGAGCCTTCTGCTTACTGAAAACTTCCCCCAAATCGTGATATGTCTCGGGAACCAGGGACAAATCTAGGGTTTAGCCTCAATCACCTGACTGGGAACCGAATGGGGGCAGGCAGTCTTGAGACAGTTAGCATGACAATCAAGGCTCCAACTCGTTACCTTGCCCGTCACCCAATCGAACGTGGGATTGTGTTCCTTCAGCCAGGGGTATCCAAGGACCAGAGGAACATGGGAAGACGGCAGAATGAAGAATGAAATCATCTCAGAATGATTCCCCGACAACCGCATCTTAACCGGGTTCAGTCCTCATCGTGATACGTGCCAGACTACTGCCGTTCAGAGTGGTCGCCTTCAATGGCTTCCGGCAATTGCTCCTTGGAAAGCCCCAGCTGTTCCACCAACTCGGCATCAAGAAAGCTTCCATCGGCACCTGAATCGATAAAAGCGTTAAGCGCTAAGCTCTGATTCCTGTTCACAAGGGTAGCCGGAAACGGGGTCTGACAGAGGTACTGAGAGAGTTGAAACTGGCTCGCTAAAAGTCCTCCCAACTTTAGCGAGCCGGGCAGTTTGACGCACCGCCGGGAACAAGTGGAGATGTAATGTCCCGAGCTACCACAGTAGAGGCAGCAGTTGGTCTTACGTCTATGTTGACGCTCCTCCTTGGTTAACCCGTGCCGCCCCACTTGCATGGGTTCAGAATCGGGAGAGAGGACCTCTCCACTAATCCATTGTGGTGGAGCATGATCGACGTGTTCTGGTCCACCACCCGACCCGACTGGGAACTGAGAAGCTGATCGATTGGACGGACCCCATTGCTTCTCCCTCCTTCGCTCTCGGACTCGATTATCCACCCGAATAGACAACGCTACCAAGCTGTCCAGGTCACTAGGCTCCGGATAGGAGATCAACTCATCCTTGAGCTGCTCCGACAGACCCTGGTAAAAGGCCGCTTGCAGAGACTCCTCGTTCCACCCACTCTCCACAGCCAACGTCTTGAACTCGATCACGAAGTCGGCCACGCTACGAAGTTCCTTGGCGAAGCGAAAACAGGCGCCTAGCTGCGTCCCTCCCTCGGACGGAATGGTCGAAGAGCTTCCTCATCTCGGCCGTGAACCCCTGGTATGAAGCCATGCAGGGATCCTGTCGTTCCCAAACGGCTGAAGCCCACTCCAGCGCTCGACCACGCAGCAACTCAATCACAAAGGCTATCCTAGCCTTGTCTGTGGCATAAGAGTAGGGCTGTAGATCGAACACTAGTCCACACTGCATAAGGAAGGAACGGCATCTTCCCAGCTCCCCCTCATACTTATCCGGCGCCGGAACCTTGGGCTCACGGATGGACACAGCTTCAGAAGCGGCAGGCGAGATGGGTGAAACCGGTAGTGGATCCTCCACCGGACACTTGCGTTGGTTCTGGACCTCCGTCAGACCGGTAGAAAGGTTCCGAACTGACAACGCGATCTCATGTAGTACCGTGCTATGATGGCCCAACATCTTCTCCTGCTGGGTAATAGCATGGCGAACAGAGTCCAGGTCCGCTGGGTTCATTACTGGCCGGATCGTTCTGTCACGGTTAACTAAGCCAGAACCCAGAAGCAGACCAGGACAAGGTACGTTGAGACAAAGGTGAGTGTTTATTAATAGATTCCGAGTGAGGCTGAATAATCCAGGGAACAGAGCGGGTGGCGTGGATGGGTTGTTGAGGGTGCAGTGGTTGGTCCGGTACTGGCTCGGCAGCCGCCGACCATCAGGCAGAGGTTGGGTGAAGGTTCCGGGTGAGAGACTGCAGACAGAACAAAACGGAGGTCAGTACACAGCAAGTCAAAAAGGTGCAAAACAACAAAACTAACACTAATGGCTCAGAGACTGATACGCTGACAAACATACTGTTCATGGCTAACGATCCGGCAGGAACTGGATGTTGGGCCAGAGCCTAAGAAGGGTGATGATCAGGACCAGGTGTGCAGATTGCTGATGGGATGCAGGTGCGGAAAACAAGAGCGCTCCCCCGGAGCGTTCCCGAACCCTCGGGAAACTGGAGATTACGAACAGGAACACTAGTCACCAGACAGGACCCGACTCAGACAGCCGGGATCGTCACACCCTATCCCCCGTCACCCTATACCCCTGTCCCCCTATCCCCCCTCACCCTATCCCCCTGTCCCCCTATCCCCCCTCACCCTATCCCCCCTGTTCCCCTATCCCTCGTCACCCTATCCCCTGTCGCCCTATCCCCCGTCCCCCTATCCCCTGTCCCCCTATCCCCTGTCCCCCTATCCCCCTCACCCTATCCCCCTGTTCCCCTATCCCTCGTCACCCTATCCCCCTGTCCCCCTATCCCCCTGCCCCCTATCCCTCGTCACCCTATCCCCCTGTCCCCTATCCCCCTGTCCCCTATCCCTCGTCACCCTATCCCCCTGTCCCCCTATCCCCCTATCCCTTGTCCCCCTATCCCTTGTCCCCCTATCCCTTGTCCCCCTATCCCTTGTCCCCTTATCCCCCTATCCCTTGTCCCCCTATCCCCCTATCCCTTGTCCCCCTATCCCTTGTCCCCCTATCCCTTGTCCCCCTACCCCCTATCCCCTATCCCTTGTCCCCCTATCCCCCTATCCCCCGTCCCCCTATCCCCCTGTCCCCCTATCCCTCGTCACCCTATACCCCTATCCCTTGTCCCCCTATCCCCTGTCCCCCTATCCCCCTGTCCCCCTGTCCCCCTATCCCTTGTCCCCCTATCCCCCTGTCCCCCCTATCCCTTGTCCCCCTATCCCCCTGTCCCCCTGTCCCCCTGTCCCCCTATCCCTTGTCCCCTATCCCCCTGTCCCCCTGTCCCCCTATCCCTTGTCCCCCTATCCCCCTGTCCCCCTATCCCCCTATCCCTTGTCCCCCTATCCCTTGTCCCCCTATCCCTTGTCCCCCTGTCCCCCTGGCCCCTATCCCCTATCCCTTGTCCCCCTATCCCTTGTCCCCCTATCCCCTTGTCCCCCTATCCCCCTGTCCCCCTATCCCTTGTCCCCCTATCCCTTGTCCCCCTGTCCCCCTGTCCCCCTATCCCCCTATCCCCTGTCCCCCTATCCCTTGTCCCCCTATCCCCCTGTCCCCCTGCTCCTGTCAAAGGTTTCAAAGTGAAGGGATGTAATGTAATGGAGGATAACAGAACAAAACTAAGCCTTCCCTAATGTCTAGAGACATTCAACTAATAAAGTGTTTTAAGGATAAAGTTGTCCACATGACGTCAACGTTTCATCTGTAAGTTATCTGTAAGTTATTTTAACGTCTAGAGCCCTCCAACTCAAGTCAGGACCTCAAAGCCAGTTCCACTGCATTGTTTCATTGTTCTTCTCTAGTCAGGGACTGATTTAGACCTGTGACACCAGAGAGGGACTAAGGGATAAATTGAGATGGTTTTTAAAAAGTAATATCCCCAACATGACATCCGCGTTTTTATCTGTATGTTATTTTAAAATTAACGACCTAAACTGTGTTAGTTGTGTTACGTTAGTTGTTTGGATTTCATTTCAACAGTGCCTTCATTTCAACATGCATCCCAAATTGCACCCTATTCCCTATATTGTGCACTACGTTTGACCAGAGCCCTATAGACCCTGGTCAAAAATAGTGCACTATGTAGAGAATAGGGTGCCATTTGAGACGCATTCATAAATGTTATTGTTTTCTATTAGATTAAACCATGCCATTCAGACAGCTAAGATAACATCGGAACTCAGTTACGTCATAATTGACGGACGTGGTAATAAAAGTATGTTTTATTGGAGGAGAAGCACCTGGATGAAAGACGATACGTCATTGGTTAATTTATTTTACGAGGTACAATATCAACAACACAAACAGCATTATGTCCAGGGTTCCCCTTCAACAGGAAATGTTACTTTAGTAGTGTGTAGTGTGTGTGTGTGTGTGTATAACAAATCATTGTCAACACAAACACTCAGCCCCCTGCCAGAGAAACCATATGGACCATATAACATTACTTTAATGAAAATGTTGGGATAGAAAAACACAGCAAAGATGAAGATTGGTCATGTTGCCAAGGTATCCCAGAGAACAGATAAAACAGAGACACCTGTCAAAACAAATGAGTAATGAGTGTGTAAAATGTGTAATGTTCAAATTAAATAATTAAAATGTTAAGAGTTAGTTGGACAGGGGAGCTAAACAGCTTAGCTGGCAAACCGTTGGGAAATACACATATACTGGACCATCTCAAACTTGAAAGGAAAAATACTGGGACATAAAATTAAAAGTGAAACTTCCTTATTAAGGGCAGGCACTACACCCTAATTGGGTATTTTTTTCTGCTTAATCATATCACAATCAACTTTTACCAGTTGAATGTAGACATAAATACAATACTTTTGGGGGGAAATATTGTATTAAAATATGCAAAGAGGTGATATCTCATTAAATATGTGCATACAATATTATATAGAATACACATTTTACAATATATCAACAATTACCTCTATACAAGTCTGGAGAATATATCTAAGAATAACCACACACAATTTGGAGAATGCAACTGGTTCTGAAGCTGAGAAAAATTAGGAGTGACTTTCGGGAAATTGCTTTTTAGTCATTTAGCAGACACTCTTATCCAGAGCGACTTACAGTTAGTGCATAAATTTTTTATACTGGCCCCCCGTGGGAATCGAACCCACAACCCTCTACCAACTGAGCTACATCCCTGCCGGCCACTGCGATGCAGTGCGTTAGACCACTGCGCCACTCGGTAGATCTAGTTAAAGAGATGTATAATGAATTTAGACTGAATCACCATCTCTTCACAGTAAGTTACAACATATAGTCCAGTTTATTACATTATCTATGAAATTGCCTTTTAAATTATGTGTGATTCAATGTAGTGAGCCTTGCAATTATGGATGTATGTCCATTTGAATCATAAACTAAATAACTAAAGAAAATATACATTTACATCAAATTTTGGATATTTTTATGTTTACTTTTTGAAAGTACTAATATTAAAGGACCAAAATACAAAGAAATCTAAAAATGCATAAGTAGATGCAAAAATGTCATTACAAAAAATATATATATTTTACAATCTAAGAGCTGAGAGAGGGTCTATGACTAGAGGAGATGCTATCAGTCAGTCCTATCCCTATCGACTCTGTGTGTGTGTGAGGCCAATATAAGTTGACCTACAGTCTGCACACTGTGTTTTGCCCGTGGCATGATTAAGGGAGCATTTAGGGTGACGATGAGTGTTTGTGTGTACGCGTCAAATGTGTGTGTGTCCGTGCGAGTGTGTCCGCAGACACTCTGTAATTAGGTTATCAAACCCACCAATCGATTAAACCTCGGCTGTTTCCTCGCGCGACGCCCATCACTTCCCCCCATTGGGCACGCGGTGCGACAGCCTAAGTCTTCCCCCTGGCCTGGCCGGTCACGGACAATGAGTCACGCTAACCCCGGGGCCCTGGGTGGGGGTGAACGGCGAGGGGAGAATCTGTCTGGTCATGGGTTCTGTTTTCTGTTCCGCACAGGCCAAAACAGGGTTCTGACAGGAAGTGAGGTAGGCTGGGTCGGAGCGGTAAGGCCACAGGGCTTATGGGTAAAGAATAGGCTCTATTGTGTCTATTGTGCAGGGGGGATTTGGAGCCGCAGTAGAGGCAGTCTGCTGGAAGGTGATGTGGCTGGTTGGCAGCCTCTGTCTTTGGATGGATGGATGGATGGATGGATGGATGGATGGATGGAAGGTTGGCGTGGACAAAGATGGAGAGAGTGATGGTCAGAGGGGTGGGGTGGGGAGAAGATGGTGGGTAAGGGGTGAGGGGGTGCCAGGGTGAGAGTGAGATGGTGAGCAAGGGTGTCAGACTAGGGCTCTCACTGCTGGTTGGCGTGGACAAAGACGAGAGGAGCTAGGGTCGGGTAGAGGGGTGGGGAGAAGATGCTGGGTAAGGGGTGTAAAGGGGGTAATGGTAAGGGGTGAGGGTAAGGGGGTGAGTAGTAGACTAGCACTGGATCAGGCTGTCGACCCTAGTGGGTACTGGGTTTGATTAGAATTGTGTGTGTGTGTGTAGGCCACTGTCCCCTCTGGCTCTGTGTAATTGCGTATAATTGAGCAGGCAGGGTGAGACATGTGCTGTGATCCATCTGTCTTTAACACACGCACGCATGCACGCACACACATATACAGACACACACGAACACAAATAGCTACTTGTATCTGTGTGAGGGTGTGTGAGCACTCATGTTTGTGTTTGTGTACGTGTGTGTGTACACTTCATGCTGGCACACATGCCATTCCTCAGTTACTATTTGTCAATCAACCCTTCCCTCGTTCCCTTTCCGATACATTCTCTTTCCATGGCCTCTTCAGTCTTCTACACAGACAGCAGAGCAATAGTGCCTTGGGGGGATGTTTCGTGACCAATAACGTATGCAACCAGTTAGACATTTGGAGGGAGGAGGAAAGGGGGAGGAGAGGGAAGGTGGAGCAAGGAGGGATGAACAAATCCCTGGGGTGAGAGAGAGAGAGAGAGAGAGAGAGAGAGAGAGAGAGAGAGAGAGAGAGAGAGAGAGAGAGAGAGAGAGAGAGAGAGAGAGAGAGAGAGAGAGAGAGAGAGAGAGAGAGAGAGAGAGAGAGAGAGAGAGAGAGAGAGAGAGAGAGAGAGAGAGAGAGCAAAAAGAGAATTACTTGACACATTGGAAAGAATTAACAAAAAAACAGAGCAAACTAGAATGCTATTTGGCCCTGAACAGAGAGTACACAGTGGCAGAATACCTGACCACTGTGACTGACCCAAACTTTAGGAAAGCTTTGACTATATACAGACTCAGTGAGCATAGCCTTGCTATTGAGAAAGGCCGCCGTAGGCAGACCTGGTTCTCAAGAGAAGAAAGGCTATGTGCACACTGCCCACAAAATGAGGTGGAAACTGAGCTGCACTTCCTAACCTCCTGCCAAATGTATGACCATATTAGAGACACATATTTCCCTCAGATTACAGAGAATTCGAAAACAAACCCAATTTTCATAAACTCCCTTATCTACTGGGTGAAATACCACAGTGTGGAATCACAGCAGCAAGATTTGTGACCTGTTGCCACAAGAAAAGGGCAACCAGTGAAGAACAAACACCATTGTAAATACAACCCATATTTGTGTTTATTTATTTTCCCATTTGTACTTTAACTATTTTCACATTGTTACAACACTGTATATATAAACTCAGCAAAAAAAGAAATGTCCTCTCACTGTCACCTGTGTTTATTTTCAGCAAAATTAACATGTGTAAATATTTGTATGAACATAACAAGATTCAACAACTGAGGCATAAACTGAACAAGTGTGACTAACAGAAATTGAATAATATGTCCCTGAACAAAGGGGGGGTCAAAATCAAAAGTAACAGTCAGTATCTGGTGTGGCTACCAGCTGCATTAAGTACTGCAGTGCATCTCCTCCTCATGGACTGCACCAGATTTGCCAGTTCTTGCTGTGAGATGTTACCCCACTCTTCCACCAAGGCTCCTGCAAGTTCCCTGACATTTCTGGGGGGAATGGCCCTAGCCCTCACCCTCCGATCCAACAGGTCCCAGACGTGCTCAATGGGATTGAGATCCGGGCTCTTCGCTGGCCATGGCAGAACACTGACATTCCTGTCTTGCAGGAAATCACGCACAGAACGAGCAGTATGGCTGGTGGCATTGTCAAGCTGGAGGGTCATGTCAGGATGAGCCTGCAGGAAGGTTACCACATGAGGGAGGAGGATGTCTTCCCTGTAACGCACAGCGTTGAGATTGCCTGCAATGACAACAAGCACAGTCTGATGATGCTGTGACACACCGCCCCAGACCATGACGGACCCTCCACCTCCAAATCGATCCCGCTCCAGAGTACAGGCCTCGGTGTAACGCTCATTCCTTCGACGATAAACATGAATCCGACCATCACCCCTGGTGAGACAAAACAGCGACTCGTCAGTGAAGAGCACTTTTTGCCAGTCCTGTCTGGTCCAGCGACGGTGGGTTTGTGCCCATAGGCGACGTTGTTGCCGGTGATGTCTGGTGAGGACCTGCCTTACAACAGGCCTACAAGCCCTCAGTCCAGCCTCTCTCAGCCTATTGCGGACAGTCTGAGCACTGATGGAGGGATTGTGCGTTCCTGGTAACTCATGCAGTTGTTGTTGCCATCCTGTACCTGTCCCGCAGGTGAGATGTTCGGATGTACTGATCCTGTGCAGGTGTTGTTACACGTGGTCTGCCACTGCGAGGACGATCAGCTGTCCGTCCTGTCTCCCTGTAGCGCTGTCTTAGGCGTCTCACAGTACGTCTCATCTCCTTTGTTTTGTTGACGTTGAGTGAGAGGTTATTTTCCTGGCACCACACTCCCAGAGCCCTCACCTCCTCCATGTAGGCTGTCTCGACATTGTTGGTAATCAAGCCTACTACTGTTGTGTCGTCTGCAAACTTGATGATTGAGTTGGAGGCGTGCTTGGCCATGCAGTCATGGGTGAACAGGGAGTACAGGAGGGGGCTGAGCATGCACCCTTGTGGGGCCCCAGTGTTGAGGATCAGCGAAGTGGAGGTGTTGTTTCCTACCTTCACCACCTGGGAGGCGGCCCGTCAGGAAGTCCAGGACCCAGTGGCACAGGGCAGGGTTCAGACCCAGGCCCTCGAGTGTAATGATGAGCTTGGAGGGTACTATGGTGTTGAATGCTGAGCTATAGTCAATGAACAGCATTCTTACATAGATATTCTTCTTGTCCAGATGGGATAGGGTAGTGTGCAGTGTGATGGCGATTGCATCGTCTGTGGATCTATTGGGGTGGTAAGCAAATTGAAGTGGGTCTTGGGTGGCAGGTAAGGTAGAGGTGATATGATCCTTGACTTGTCTCTCAAAGCACTTCATGATGACAGAAGCGAGTGCTACTGGGTGATAGTCATTTAGTTCAGTTACCTTTGCTTTCTTTGGTACAGCGACGGTGGCCATCTAAAATATTGTGTTATTGTTGTTATTGTTAAGCTTATTACTACTACTACTAATAATAATAGGAGGGAGGGGGGAGTAGTTAAAAAATGAACCCCAAAAGGTTATTCAAAAGGTTCTTTGAGGATCCATTAAAAGGGGTTCTTTGAAGAACCCTTTTAAAGAGTTCTTCGAAAAACGTATAGGGGTTCCCCCACAGTTTCAATTTGAAGAACCCCTAAAGGATCCTCCAAGAACCTTTACTTTTTAGAATGTAGGTTTCGTTGTGAAGGACTCCAATGGGTTACCACATTCAACCCACTAAGAATTTACAGACGGTAACGTCTTTCGGACATCTTTTTTTGGTCCTGACTGGAAGTCTTTGTTTGGTCATTTTTTGGTGCAGTTCGGACCGGCCTTGATTTAGACATCTATGTTTGGTTAAGATTTGGTCCAGTCTGGACCGGCCTTGATTTGGCTCAAACAAAGACATCTATAATTGGTTCAGATTTGGTACAGCCCGGACCAGACCAAATCTGAGCCAATCATAGACATCTACAGTACCAGTCAAAAGTTTGGACACACCTACTCATTCCAGGGCTTTTCTTTATTTTCGCTATTTTCTACATTGTAGAATAATAGTGAAGACATCAAAACTATGAAATAACACATATGGAATCATGTAGTAACCAAAAAAGTGTTAAAAATATCAAAATATATTTTATATTTGAGATTCTTCAAAGAAGCCACCCTTTGCCCTTTGCACACTCTTGGCATTCTCTCAACCAGCTTCATGAGGAATGCTTTTCCAACAGTCTTGAAGGAGTTCACACATATGCTGAGCACTTGTTGGCTGCTTTTCCTTCACCCTGCTGTCCAACTCATCCCAAACCATCTCAATTGGGTTGAAGTCGGGTGATTGTGGAGGCCAGGTCATCTGATACAGCACTCCATCACTCTCCTTCTTGGTCAAATAGCCCTTACACAGCCTGGAGTGTGTGTTTTGGGTCATTGTCCTGTTGAAAAACAAATGACAGTCCTACTAAGTGCAAACCAGATGGCATGGCGTATCGCTGCAGAGAGTGATACTTTTGAAAAAGCTAACATACTGGTGATAGTGATGGGAAATTCCGCTCTTTTTACTGACTCAGACCCTTTCGACACGTTTAGGCAAAATAACGAATCTTTCAACTAATGTTGTTCATTTGAGTCAGTAATGCCCAGAGCATGCACGTATTTTCGACATCTGGAAATATGTATTTTCACCTTTCATTCAGCACCTAAAATGCACCTGACAACATCTTTTCAATGTCATTTTGCTTACTGGGAAGGATGTTATTTTTTCTCATTTGCCAAGCAGGTCGACCAGGTCAGCACAGTCAAGGAAAACCTTAGATTGTTCCCCTCCACCTCCTATTGCATTCACTGTGGACATACTTTCACTGGGATCACAGAATAACATTGTGTGATGTATTTTCTATAAAAAAGAGCTCATTTTAATCCATCTAGCGGATGGATGCTTCCAGAACCCTCTTTAGAGAGCTACTGTAAGGGCCTAATAGGGTAAACTCTGTCTCTGTGTTAGGTAAGAGGTCTCTGTAAAGGTGTTTGCTAGACATTAGTTGAGACATGGAGAAAGAATGAAAGAGTTATGTCACAGTAGTTACCAAAGAGTCATACCTAACAAATACCTTTACAGTGACCTCTTATCTAACACAGAGTAAACATGTATTGTATTTGGCCTTGAAGGGAGAGCGAAAGGGAATGGAAAGAAACAGACAGACAGGCAGGCAGGCAGGTAGGTAGAGAGAAAGAGAGAGAGGGAGAGAAAGGGGTGAGAGAAAGTGGCCTACCTGTCCACCCCAACGATTTATATATACACTAGATGACTAATAAGGGGTGCTGTGTTGAAGCCACCGTGCCCCCACCATTGTAAAATATATTTTGGAAGCTATATAAATGCATTTATTAATGTCTACATTCATTTTTGCCACATTTATTCTATTACAGACACCTTAATGCATACTTTTACCTTATATTATGTGAGTTAAACATACAAATAAAAAATAAAAAAATATATAAAAACATTTTCCTTAAAGTATATTGTTTTGAGTTTACTAATGTTACTGTCCCCACTACAACAACAAAATATTTAAATACATGTAATTTTGTCCTTGAAACATTTAATTGAAATACTATAGAATTCCATTCATTCCTATGGAGGACTGCTCCTACTGAGGAGTGCCAATATGGCCGACCGGTGGCGTCAAAGCCACTCAATGGCCAATACATAGCATCTGCAATCCAGTGTTTATATACATCATTGGTCCAACCGCTACATACTTGTATGTTTAGAACCAGGTGTGAGGCCTTTAAGCAGATCACTGCCTACACATAACCTCTCCCTGTCATTAATACCTATGTAGATGGTTAGGGATGGAGAAGTCACCCTTAGGCACAGATCTAGGATCAGCATACCTTCCCAGAAACCTTAACCACTAGAGGTGAAACACCCTAACTGAAATTCATTCTACTCTGATTATAAACAGCAGGGCTAGCATTAGCCGTTGGTATCAGCACCAGTGGGAGTTTGTGACTCATGTCAAGTCTAACCACTGATACAGGGTCAGATTTGTATCTCCTTATATGTCAGGGTTAGGGTCAAGAGGTAGGGTAATCTGATCCTAGATCTGTGGTTAGGGGCAATTTGTACATTCTTCTGGTTAGCTCTGGTCCTGGCCAGGTTGATAGGGTTGTGTCTGGAGACAGATGTTGTATTTGTGTAGGACCAGGTGGTGTGATGCAGAAATTACCCCTCTGTGTTTAGTGTGTAAACTGGCCCTGCCTTACACTAATGGAGGGGTGTGTGAACTCTGAATTCGCTGTCTGAGTGTGTCCATCACGTGTTTTTGAGTCATCCCAGTCGAGGAATTCACTAAAAGCTCAGACTCTCTCCTGACCCATCTTGAGAATCCCCCCCCCCTCCTCTTCTCACCCTCTCCCCCAACCAAATGTGCTCCCTGCCCCACTCCTCACCCCTCATTCACAGCTCTTCTCACCCTCTCCCCTACCCAAAGTGCTCCCTGCCCTCTTATACAGCTGGTGTAAACTAGGACTATAACGATCACATGTCAGGGTGTTAGTTTAACCATCCCCTAATCCATCCACCTCAGATTATTACTGGCTGTCACAGAGAGAGTGTTTTACTGCCAGAGGCATCACCGCTTTTAACTGTCATCACCTGGGGAGGGCAATAACTACTGTCTGTCATCACCCTGTGGTGAAGGTTGGGTAATGCATGTTTAGATCTGTTGCGTCTTGCACACATTTGTAGGGAAAAGATCAGTTAAGGCAAATGTACACTTACGAACACACATACTGTATAGTCTCTCTCTTGTTCACACTGTCTCTCTCTCTCTTTCTCAGAACCAGAATATCACCATTTGAATCTGATACCACCGTCTATAGCCACAAGCCTCAGCATGCCTCTTTATCGCTATAGAATAAAGACCTATAGCACAATCCCCACCACATCTAGCTCAGTCTACATACTGAGGTGTTCTGTAGAAACTTGCTCCCTCGCCAAAATGTGCCATCACACCAAGATTATTATAGTAAACGAAAACTGAAACTACAACTAAAACTAATCATGAAAAAACTACTTAGTAAACTGAAATAAAATAATTAACAAACCTGTTTGAAAAACTACAACTATACTGAAACGATTATCTTTGACTCCAAAACGAACTATATATTAAAATAAAAACCATCATGAATTATGTTCAGTTTTAGTTTTTATCTGGTCAAAAATCGAATGGGGTTTTCACTTGCGTTTTCAAACTTTTGGGGGGTATTCAAGCTACTGAAGCTGGTGGGTAAATGCTGCCAGGAGATAACGATGTTTCAAATAGGCCTAGCTTGTGAATCACTACAGAGAGGAAGAGGAGAAGCGAGAGGCTTGACTCTTCCCAAAATCTGCCTGCGCAAAGATACAGCGAGAAGCAGAGGAAGTGGGGATTTTTTGTATGGAGGTCAATGAGAGCCTGTCGAATTTGGTCAACTTAAAATGTATTTGCTAATTTGCTACGTGAGGCTTATTTGATCAAATAGCTGGAATGTTTAGGTCCTTACGAATGTACTGATATAAGTGGATGCATGTGGGATTCCGGCAACTTTGATAAAAACAATTTTATATCGGAGTTGTGCCTGTTGTTCACACGCGTATCTGCCCTCTCATTGGCTAGCATGTCCCCACCTGATCCCGCCTCCTCACCGCCTTTGCAGACATTTATTCCCGTTATTAGTGCAGTCAGTTCAGTGTCTTGTCAGTATATAGATAATATTTGATCACTATTACTAGCTATCACTAGCTAACAGGGAAAAAATATAAATAAAACGAATATAAAAACACAAAACTATAATAACCTTGCATCACCGAAACACAGGCACGAACACAGGCACACACAAACACACACATACAGACAGACCCATGCTTGCACACATACACACACACAAAACAAAAACAAGATGGACGCCTTGCAATTTGTCGTTGAATGCTCCCTCAAGTGTAAACTCCCTCTCACCTCTCCTCCTCCTCCCCAAAGGTAACCTCTACTTCTCTTTCTTTCAAGGACTCTACCTTATAGACTTCCCATGATGTCATATACACTGCTCAAAAAAATAAAGGGAACACTTAAACAACACAATGTAACTCCAAGTCAATCACACTTCTGTGAAATCAAACTGTCCACTTAGGAAGCAACACTGATTGACAATAAATTTCACATGATGTTGTGCAAATGGAATAGACAACAGGTGGAAATTATAGGCAATTAGCAAGACACCCCCAATAAAAAACTGGTTCTGCAGGTGGTGACCACAGACCACTTCTCAGTTCCTATGCTTCCTGGCTGATGTTTTGGTCCCTTTTGAATGCTGGCGGTACTTTCACTCTAGTGGTAGCATGAGACGGAGTCTACAACCCACACAAGTGGCTCAGGTATTGCAGCTCATCCAGGATGGCACATCAATGCGAGCTGTGGCAAGAAGGTTTGCTGTGTCTGTCAGCATAGTGTCCAGAGCATGGAGGCGCTACCAGGAGACAGGCCTGTACATCAGGAGACGTGGAGGAGGCCGTAGGAGGGCAACAACCCAGCAGCAGGACCGCTACCTCCGCCTTTGTGCAAGGAGGAGCAGGAGGAGCACTGCCAGAGCCCTGCAAAATGACCTCCAGCAGGCCACAAATGTGCATGTGTCTGCTCAAACGGTCAGAAACAGACTCCATGAGGGTGGTATGAGGGCCCGACGTCCACAGGTGGGGGTTGTGTTTACAGCCCAACACCGTGCAGGACGTTTGGCATTTGCCAGAGAACACCAAGATTGGCAAATTCGCCACTGGCGCCCTGTGCTCTTCACAGATGAAAGCAGGTTCACACTGAGCACATGTGACAGACGTGACAGAGTCTGGAGACGCCGTGGAGAACGTTCTGCTGCCTGCAACATCCTCCAGCATGACCGGTTTGGCGGTGGGTCAGTCATGGTGTGGGGTGGCATTTCTTTGGGGGCCGCACAGCCCTCCATGTGCTCGCCAGAGGTAGCCTGACTGCCATTAGGTACCGAGATGAGATCCTCAGACCCCTTGTGAGACCATATGCTGGTGCGGTTGGCCCTGGGTTCCTCCTAATGCAAGACAATGCTAGACCTCATGTGGCTGGAGTGTGTCAGCAGTTCCTGCAAGAGGAAGGCATTGATGCTATGGACCGCCCGTTCCCCAGACCTGAATCCAATTGAGCACATCTGGGACATCATGTCTCGCTCCATCCACCAACGCCACGTTGCACCATAGACTGTCCAGGAGTTGGCGGATGCTTTAGTCCAGGTCTGGGAGGAGATCCCTCAGGAGACCATCCACCACCTCATCAGGAGCATGCCCAGGCATTGTAGGGAGGTCATACAGGCACGTGGAGGCCACACACACTACTGAGCCTAATTTTGACTTGTTTTAAGGACATTACATCAAAGTTGGATCAGCCTGTAGTGTGGTTTTCCACTTTAAAATATATAAATTTGATTTCCATTGATAATTTTTGTGTGATTTTGTTGTCAGCACATTCAACTATGTAAAGAAAAAAGTATTTAATGAGATTATTTCATTCATTCAGATCTAGGATCTGTTGTTTAAGTGTTCCCTTTATTTTTTTGAGCAGTGTATTTGGTCATGGAAGTTAACATCCTCTCTTTCACCATGTCCTCTTCTTTCTCCTTCCAGAAGAGGAGTCCTCTTTCAAGGATTTAGGACTGTACCTTTGTATTCTACCTTTCCTGCACTCCAGGTTTAGGTCCCCTCTCACCATGTATTTCCCCTCTGTGTCTCTCCAGGGGCGTCCAGGGGCCTTGGGGCCAGTAGGACCCAGTGGACCAGAGGGCTTCCCAGGTGACCAAGGGCCATCAGGGCCCAAAGGAGAGAAGGGTCACGTCGGACTCGGGGGCCCCTCTGGGCTGAAAGGAGAAAAGGGGCCTATGGGCGTACCAGGGTTCCCAGGAACCGACGGAGTCCCAGTGAGTATTGTAGCACACACATGCACGCACACACACACGAACACACACCCTAACCCTATATCTCTCTCTCTAGGGTCACCCAGGTGCGGACGGTGGCAGGGGTCTAGCGGGTGCAGACGGGTGTAACGGTACCCAGGGAGACCCAGGTCCCAGAGCTCTAGATGGAGGAATGCCTGGAGCTCCAGGACTCTCTGTGAGTAACATCTATCATCTACACTGTCTACTAGCTACTAGACTATCATCATCTGTAGCTGTAGGTGGTCCTCTGTAGCTCAGTTGGTAGAGCATGGCTTTTGCAATGCCAGGAGAGTGGGTTTGATTCTCTGGACCACCCATGCGTAAAATGTTGCATGCATAATAGTGATCAAATATTATCTAAGTCGCTTTGGATAAAAGTGTCTGCTACAGTGTCTTCTGAAAGTATTCACACCCCTTGACTTTTTCCACATTTTGTTGTGTTACAGCCTGAATTTAAAATGGATTACATTGAGATTTGGTATCACTGGCCTACACACAATACCCCATAATGTCAAAGTGGAATTATGTTTTTAGAAATCTTTACAAATTAATTAAAAATGAAAAGCTGAAATGTCAATAAGTATTGAACCCCTTTGATATGGCAAGCCTATACAGTTCAGGAGTAAAACTTTGCTTAACAAGTCACATAATTAGTTGCATGGGATCACTCTGTGTGCAATAATAGTGTTTAACATGATTTTTGAATGACTACCTCATCTCTGTACTCCACACATACAATTATCTGTATGGTCCCTCAGTCGAGCAGTGAATTTCAAACACAGATTCAACCACAATGCCCAGGGAGGTTTTCCAATACCTCGCAAAGAAGGGCACCTATTGGTAGATGGGTAAACATTTAAAAAAGCAGACATTGAATATCCCTTTGAGAATGGTGAAGTTATTATTTACACTTTGGATGGTGTATCAATACACCCAGTCATTACAAAGATACAGGCATCCTTCCTAACTCAGTTGCCGAGGAGGAAGGAAACCACTTAGGGATTTCACCATGAGGCCAATGGTGACGTTAAAACAGTTTAATGGCTGTGATAGGAGAAAACTGAGGATGGAGCAATAACATTTTAGTTACTCCACAATACTAACCTAAATTACAGAGTGAAAAGAAGGAAGCCTGTACATAATAAAAATATTCCAAAACATGCATCTTACATTTTACATTTTAGTCATTTAGCAGACGCTCTTATCCAGAGCGACTTACAGTTAGTGAGTGCATACATTTTTCATACTCTTATTTGCAATAAGGCACTAAAGTAATACTTCAAAAAAATGTGGCAAAGAAATTAACTTTATGTCCTGAATATAAAGTGTTATGTTTGGGGCAAATCCAACACAACACATCACTGAGTACCACTCTTCATATTTTCAAGCATGGTGGTGGCTACATCATGTTATATGTATGCTTGTCATCGGTATGCTTGTCATCTTTTTTGCTACGCAAAGGCAAAATCATAGAGGAATACCTGGTTCAGTCTGCTTTCCAACAGACACTGGGAGACAAATTCACCTTTCAGCAGGACAATAGCCTAAAACACATGGCCAAATATACACTGGAGTTGCTTACCAAGACGATATTGAATGTTCCTGAGTGGCCTAGTTACAGTTTTGACTTAAATCGGCTTGAAAATGGCTGTCTAGCAATGATCAACAACCAAGATGACAGAGCTTGAAGAATTTTGAAAAACAATAATGTGCAAATATTGTACAATCCAGGTGTGCAAAGCTCTTAGAGACTTACCCAGAAAGACTCACTGCTGTAATCGCTGCCAAAGGTGATTCTAACATGTATTGACTCAGGGGTGTGAATACTAATGTAAATGAGGTATTTCATTTAAATACATTTGCAAATATTTCTAAATACATGTTTTCACTTTGTCATTATGGGGTATTGTCTGTAGATGGGTGAGATAAAAATATATATTTAATCAATTTTGAATTCAGGCTGTAACACAAAAAAATGTGGAATAAGTCAAGGGGTATGAATACTTTCTGAAGGCTCCTTAAATGTCATATATTATTATTGTTCTCATTATCAGTATTGTAGAGTATCTCTGTACTGTAAGAGGAATTATCTAGTTTAGTGCTTGTTGGACCAAACTGGATTTGCTGTGGGTAGCAACTATCATTTACATCAGTACCAAATGACTGTAACAAGAGTCATCTAGTAACAGGTGGTGGTGATAGCCTTACGGTTAGAACGCTGGGCCGGTAACCAAAAGGTTACCGGTTTGAATCCCTGAGCTGACTCGGGGGAAAGTCTGCATGGAATGAGCTGGCAGCCGGAGGGTTACTGACTTTAATGTGATATGATCTCTCTCTCGTTCTCCATCAGGGGCCTACAGGTCCTAAAGGACAGAAGGGAGAGCCTGTATACGTTGGACTCAGTGGGGTAACACACACACACACAGAAGAATGTTATCAGGAAGAGTTTGACATTCCTGCCTCTCCCTCTCATCTTTCCTATCCTGGAGACTGTTTAGAGAAAGGGAGATGATGTTGTTTCTATAATCTCATCCGTTGAGGTCAGTCTGACCTGAAACAGACTCTCCTTCCTTCCTCCCTCTTTCTCCCAAGTCTATGTTTATAATGAACTAGGGCCAGTTGTTTAGCTCACAGTTTATCTTGTTTCCTTACAGGGAGTTCCTGGTCGGCCTGGACCGGATGGTGTACCTGTAAGACATTTAATTACTATACATCAATATACTGTATTTCGTTGTGTATATGTGGTGTAGTTGATCATTTGGTGAGTTCCTGACCGGGTTCCAAAGGGTTCTATGTGTTCTGTGTTCCTGACCATCTTCTCTGCGTTATGTTTCTCTCCTCAGGGTCCTAGAGGTCCAGACGGAGGTCCCGGTGACTTCGGCCCCAGAGGTCCTGATGGATTCCTTGTACGTATACACACACACACACACGCACGCACGCACACACAAACGTACGCACGCTCTCACACACACACACACACACACACCTGTCTATGTTGATCTAGATACAGTATACCATGAATATACTGTATGTACTCAATATATTACAGAAGCTACTTTGTCATAGCAACCATCGCATTACACCGAGTGTTTGTCATGTTTAATCGACACATTTGTTAGTAGGACTAAAGTGACTTGGGGGAATATACCGCTCTTATTGTCTGTTGATGACTCTATTTTACAATAGAATCTAATAGATAGAATAGATCAGTCTTCTCTCCAACTGACTTCCTGTCTGTGTGTTGTGTTGTTTTTCTCCAGGGTGCTCCAGGCCCCCCCGGTCCCCCTGGCCCTGTAGTAAGTACTGCACAACACTAGATAGGGGAAAACTCCTGATCCTACAGTAGTTATAGGCCTGGAGTTTTCATGCTCTGCTAACATGATGCCCCTGGCCCTGTAGTAAGTACCGGACAACACTACAGTGGTGGAAAAAGTACCCAATTGTCATACTTTTTACTCAAGTAAAAGTCACCCAGCAAAATACAGTACTACTTGAGTAAAATTCTAAAAGTATTTGGTTTTAAATATACTTAAGTATCAAAAGTAAATGTAATTGCTAAAATGTACTTAAGTATCAAAAGTAAAAGTATAAATAATTTCACATTCCTTATATTAAGCAAACCAGACAGCACGATTTTCAAAAAAAAAATGTGTATGTACGTATAGTCAGGTGCATACTCCAACACTCAGACATAATTTATAGCGAAGCATTTGTGTTTAGTGATTCTGCCAGTGTGTGTGAATTGTACAATTTTGCTGTCCTGATAAGCATTAGAAATGTAACGAGTACTTTTAGGTGTCAGGGGAAATGTATTGAGTAAAAAGAACATTATTTTATTTAGGAATGTAGTGGAGTAAAAGTAAAAGTAGTCAAAAATATAAATAGTAAAGTACATATACCCCCCAAAAATACTTAAGTATTTTAAAGTATTACGTGTTTACTTAAGTACTTTACACCACTGCAACACTAGACACCTGACCTGAAAGTCCTGCTCAGACTGAAGCTGTCCTAATATGGACACCATACTGACCTCAGAGACAGCCTGTCTGCTCCATAAAAATGTATAAGGATCTCTATGGTGGAGACAGTGTAATGACACCACCAAACAGATAGGGGGGAGTGTGTGTACTAAATAACTAAAAGCTGTGTACTTCATGTTGCCTTTGTCATAATGGAGATTGTCTGTTGTTCATTCTGAGTTTTTGCCAATAAATGACATGTATATTCAGTCCATATTGGGGACTTTTGTTACTGGTGACTTATATGGAGACTGTTACTTCGACTTCATATATATTGAACAAAAATATAAACACAACATGCAACAATTTCAACGATTTTACTGAGTTACAGTTCATATAAGGAAATCGGTCAATTGAAATAAGTTAGGCCCTAATCTATGGATTTCACATGACTAGGCAGGGGCCTGGGAGGGCATAGGCCCACCCACTTGGGAGCCAGGGCCTCCCACTGGGCAGCCAGGACCAGCCAATCAGAATGAGTTTTTCAAAAGGGCTTTATTACAGACAGAAATACTCCTCAGTTTCATCAGCTGTCCGGGTGGTTGATCTCAGACGATCCCGCAGGTGAAGAAGCCGGATGTGGAGGTCCTGGGCTGGTGTGGTTACACGTGGTCTGCGGTTGTGAGGCCGGTTAGACGTACTGCCAAATTCTCTAAAACGATGTTGGAGGCGGCTTATGGTAGATAAGCATTCAATTCTCTGGCAACAGCTCTGGTGTACATTCCTGCAGTCAGCATTCAAATTGCACGTTCCCTCAAAACTTGAGACATCTGTGGCATTGTGTTGTGTGACAAAACTGCACATTTTACAGTGGCCTTTTATTGTCCCCAGCACAGGGTGCACCTGTGTAATGATCATGCTGTTTAATCAGCTTCTTGATATGCCACACCTGTCAGGTGGATGGATTATCTTGGCAAAGGAGAAATGCTGACTAACAGGGATGTAAATAAAACAATTGAGAGAAATAAGCTTTTTGTGCGTATGGAACATTTCTGGGATCTTTTATTTCAGCTCATGAAACATGGGACCAACACTTTACATGTTGCGTGTATATTTTTGTTCAGTATAGTTACATCCATACTATTGTACAATGCTTGTCATGTGTAGGGCGATGTGTTGTTGTCCAAATGCAATACCCACTCTTGTTTTCCAGGGGAGCCCCAGTCTAGGGTTTCAGGGGGAGCCAGGAGACAAGGTATGCACCAACAAAACAACAGAACTAGAATGATTTGATTTCCCAATTATTAGATGTTAATGATTCGATTGTATTGATTAGTAATCGATTAATCATATCAGTTTAATAGGTCTTTAGCATCCTATTTGCTCACCCCACCCAACCAGAACTCTCCACCCCCCCCACCACCCTGTCCAACCATACCTAATGTACCGCTTCTTATCACTCATTAGATTTCAGATATATTGAGAAGTAATTGATTTATTACATCAGTTTATTACATTTTAGGTTCCTATTTGGTCACTCCGCTCAACCATAAATACACTTTAGAAAGTAAATCATTTGTCTAGCTAGCTTTAGAATGTTGAAAGAGTCTAATATGACATAAGATGCATCCCAAATGGCAGCCTATTCCTTATATAGTGAACTACTTTTGAACAGTGCCCATTTGTATCTACAGTATATGTCTTTCCCAATGGGAGGGAGACTGGCAACTTTATCCTCACTGTAGATCAAATTAGATCAAACTGAAGACAGCCGGCTTAGGTTATTCTAGCTGTGTCCTGTGTGTGTGTGTGTGTGCGTGTGCGTGTGCATGCGCGTGCAATGTGTGCGTGCGTGTTGAGGATGGTTGAAATGCATGATTAAGGATGTCTTTTTGACTTCTGTGTGCATGCCATGTAATCTTTCTTGGTGATGGTTTGACACATCCTATTCCCCTCTATTCAACCCCCTCCCATCCCCGCCCACCCCCCTGGCCCTTATATACATCCAACAATACATTACCCTTTAGCCCCAACCCTCCCTCCATCCCTCTCTCCATCTCTCCTAACCTCCTCCCTCATCCCTCTCTTCTCTCTGGTTTTTCCACTGACACATCTACCTCAACATATCACCAGTATCAGTGGTGGCGAGTGGGTGGAGGTATGGGAGGATGGGCACATTGTAATGGCTGGAATGGAAAGAGTGGAATGGTATTGTTACATGGTTTCCATGTGTTTGATACCATTCCATTCACTCCATTTCAGTCATTATTAGGAGCCATCCTCCCCTCACCAGCCTCCTCTGGTTTGTTCCATCTCTATTATTAAAATATGATCTTGTCTTCAATGATTTTACAGTTTACCCCTGGTGTGTTTATAAATGCATGACAGTACTGCCACTGGTACAACTAGAGCCCTATGTAGGCGGCCATTTTGTTTCTCATTCTGAATCTGAACTCTAACAAATCTGATCGAAAAAGATCACAATCTAAGATGTAATTGGAGGAATGGACAGTTGTCCTGTGGCATTACTAAAATAACATGTTTCCTTACTGTTGGATGGCAGCTCAGAGATTATTCGAGATCTTTCCATCACCCCTATAAAAGTCAATCATTTATGGACTCTTTACAGAAGTTACATACTGTATGTCGCTTTGGATAAAAGCATCTGCTAAATGGCATCTTTATTATGTCTGTACTAAGACTACTTTTAGTTGGTAGAAACAGACAGTAACATATAGCATACTGTATCTATAAGATTCCCAACTAATAATATTAATTCTATATTGTATTTTATTCCGCCTATAAAATGCACGTTATTGTATTATATTTCCACCAATAAGATCTCTGAGCTGTCATGTGGGTGGGCGTGTCGTGGTCTGTGATTGGTGCTGGAATCACTTGCTCCTGCTTCCTGTGCGGCGTTATTTTCCTTTGGCCTTATTTGGGCATGGTGGTGCTGGAACATCATGGGAGTTTTGCCTCAGTATTCAGTATCCATTCAATTTGACCACCAGTGAGAATGAATGACCCACTAACATTCACCATCGGTCCATCAATGGATAAATCCGCCATCTTGCCATCTTCTCCTCCCTGCATGTATCTTGTTGTTCAACCCCCCAACAACAACAAACAAACAAACAAACAACAACAACAATAACAAACTACTAATTGGAAGTCGTGTTGAAAGAGGAACAGTTAGATTCACTGATAAGCCTTTGGAATAGATGATCAGCAAAAATGTTAGTAAAGTCAGTTATTTATCCCTTTATTCCATTTATTATATATTTTCTGTTTTGGCCTGAGGAAATTGCTCTCTAAATTGTTTTCTTCTCAGTGATGTATTGGAAGAAAGATAAAGTAGCCCAGAGCTCTCTCTCCCTTTCTCTCTTTATCAATCCCCCTCTTTCTCTCCCATTCTCTCTCTACCATTCTCTCTTGATCAATCTCCCTCACACTCTTTCTGTTACTCCTTCACTCCTATCCCCCCTTCTTCGCTAATGGGTTGTTCCACGAAATGGGTGCCTTTTGCATTCCTTTGATATTTTAAGTAGAAATTTTGAACCAATATTGAATTGTAAAAGCCTGTTATATTAAATGAAGTGCCTTTTAATATAGACCACACGGAGAATTCAATAAATCAGATTTTTTATATGAAGAAAGGCTTGCTAAAAAAAAATGTGACGCTTGCATTCAATTGCCACTCCCTTTTGTACACAACAATTTCTACAATTCCCCGTGTCACAAAGGGATTTAGAGATGATTTAAGATGAAATCGCCAACCCTGTTACTTTATTTGGCACTTAAATTAGATTAGATTAGAGAGTTAAATAGTCACGTGTAATTACAGGGTACAGTGAGATTCTTGAGCTCCGAGCTCCAACAATGCATGACAAAGGTAACTGACTAGGGGTGGCTATTCAGCAGCCTGATGGTCTGGGGGTAGAAGCTATTGGCCAGTCTTCCAGTTTTTGCCATGATGCTCCTATACGGCCCGCGTCTTAGTGATGGAAACGGGCAGAACAGGCCATGGCTCAGGTGGCTGGGATCCCTGATGATCTTCTTGGCCTTCCTGTGACACCTGGTGTTGTAGCTGTCCTGGAGGGCAGGCAGTGTGCACCCAATGGTGTGTTCAGCTGAGCGTACCATCCTCTGTAGCGCCTTGTGGTCCGCAGTGGTGGAGTTTCCATACCAGGCTGTGATGCAGCCCGACAGTATGCTCTCGATGATGCTCCTGTAGAACACTGTGAGGGCCCTCTGGGGAGGTTGAAGAGTCGTTGTCGTGCCTCCTTCACCACTGTGTATGTGCGGTGTAGGCACATACTGTAGTAATTTATGACAGAATATTTAAATTTGGTGAAATATGTATAGTACCAGTCAAAAGTTTGGACACACCTACTCATTCCAGGGTTTTTCTTTATTTTTACTATTTTCTACATTGTAGAATAATAGTGAAGACATCAAAACTATGAAATAACAGATATAGAATCATGTAGTAACCAAAAAAGTGTTAAACAAATCAAAATATATTTTATATTTGAGATTCTTCAAAGTAGCCACCCTTTGCCTTGATGACAGCTTTGCACACCCTTGGCATTCTCTCAACCAGCTTCATGAGGTAGTGTCACGTTCGTTGTGTAAAGGATCAGACCACGGTGCAGCGTGGTATGCGTACATGTTTAATAAAGAAGTAAACACTCGACAAAAGCAACGTAACGTGACGTTCTAATGGCTACATAAACAAGCCAAAACAGAAACAAGATCCCACAACTAAGGTAGGCAACATGGCTGCCTAAGTATGATCCCCAATCAGAGACAACGATCGACAGCTGCCTCTGATTGGGAACCACACCCGGCCAACATAGATATACACATTCTAGAATTACACATAGATAGTCACACCCTGACCAAACCAACTAGAGATCTCTATGTCAGGGCGTGACAGGTAGTCACCTGGAATGCATTTCAATTAACAGGTGTGCCTTGTTAAAAGTTAATTTGTGGATTTAATTTCCTTCTTAATGCGTTTGAGCCAACCAGTTGTGTTGTGACAAGGTAGGGTTGGTATACAGAAGATAGATTTGGTAAAATACCAAGTCCATATTATGGTAAGAACAGCTCAAATAAGCAAAGAGAAACAACAGCCTATCATTACTTTAAGACATGAAGGTCAGTCAATACGGAACATTTCAAGAACTTTTAAAGTTTCTTCAAGTGTAGTCGCAAAAACCATCAAGCGCTATGATGAAAATGGCTCTCATGAGGACCCCCACAGGAAAGGAAGACCCAGAGTTACCTCTGCTGCAGAGGATAAATTCATTAGAGTTAACTGCACCTCAGATTGCAGGCCAAATAAATGCTTCACAGAGTTCAAGTAACAGACACATCTCAACATCAACTGTTCAGAGGAGAATCAGGCCTTCATGGTCGAATTGCTGCAAATAAACCACTACTAAAGGACACCAATAATAAGAAGAGACTTGCTTGAGCCAAGAAACATGAGCAATGGACATTAGACCACTGGTCCAAATTTGAGAGTCCAAATTTGAGATTTTTGGTTTCAAACACAGTGTCTTTGTGAGACGCAGAGTAGGTGAACGGATGATCTCCGCATGTGTGGTTCCCACCGTGAAGCATGGAGGAGGAGGTGTGATGGTGTGGGGGTCCTTTGCTGGTGACACTGTCTGTGATTTATTTAGAATTCAAGGCACACTTAACCAGCATCGCTACCACAGCATTCTGCAGCGATACGCCATCCCAGCAAGTGCTCAGCATATGTGGGAACTCCTTCAAGACTGTTGGAAAAGCATTCCTCATGAAGCTGGTTGAGAGAATGCCAAGTTTGTGCAAAACTGTCATCAAGGCAAAAGGGTGGCTATTTGAAGAATCTAAAATATCAAATATATTTTGATTTGTTTAACTCTTTTTTGGTTACTACATGATTCCATATGTGTTATTTCATAGTTTTGATGTATTCACTATTATTCTACAATGTAGAAAATAGTAAAAGTAAAGAAAAACCCTGGAAGGAGTAGGTGTGTCCAAACTTTTGACTGGTACTGTATATCTTTTTTTATACCAAGTTACACTTCTCAAAAGGCACTGAATTGGTGAAACGACTCTTATGCAATCCCACCATCTCATCCCCTACTTCTCACTCTCACTTTGAGTCTCTATATCTTTCTCTTTTCCTCACCATCTTTTCATCTTCATTTCATTTGATCACCTTTCCTATCTCTCTCTTTTTCTTTAATGTGTTCTCCCGCTCTCTCTTTCCCCTATTTTCCTATTTCTACCACCTCCCTCTCCTTCTTCAACCCTCTCCTTTTGCCCCTCTTTCTCCCTGGTCCTCTCTCTTTCCGTCTCTCTCTCTCGCCACCTCTCACTCTCCTCCATCCCCCCATTTGCTCTCAACCTTCCAACTTCCTCCCGCCCCCTTCAACCTCCAACCTCCTCATCCTCCCGTATGATTGGCTAATAATGACTGACTGACATGTGTTGTCCTCTGGATCACCAGGGCGACGCAGGTCAGCCAGGACCCCGAGGCGTGCCCGGCGACGAGCCGCTAGTAGGCGCAACTGTTACCACTATCTACAAAGGAGCTAAGGTAACACAGACAGGAGCAGTGGTCCCCGCCCGCCAGAGGGGTGAGAGAGAGGGAGGAGAGACGGGGGGGAAGAGAGGGGACGAGAGGCTGGTCCAAGACACAGAATCACAAAAAACATATTTCAATGACAGCCACCAGTTATTCCACATACTTGATTATATATTATGGAAAGTTGTATCACAAAACACCATGGAGGGTGAAAGTTGATGTTGACAGATAACCTGATGTTGACTTGCCTCCATCTTGCCAAACTAATGTCCTTCTGCTTGTGGTGTAGCACTACAAAGCACAGGGGTTGGGCAGCTCTCCAAAGCAAGTATGATGCAAATAATCAGCAGCTGTACTGTTAGCTGTGGATGACATAAGGAATAATAACGAGGGATGTAAAAACGTATCGTAATAGGGGAAGGGGATAGTATACTGTGTGAGTGACCGGCCCTTCATATCCCCCCGCCAAACTCTACCTTGCCCGAACCTCCCCACCCCCCTACACTACCACCCCTCCTAGGGTCACACACAGTCCGTCCCTCCAACTACCCCCACCCCCTCCTCTCTCTAGACCAACCCTCCACCCCCTCCCTCCAAACCTACCTGAAAACAACAACCGCCGTTGCCGCCACCCAAAAAAATCCCCTCTCCCATCCCCCCACCCTCCTCTCCTCCAACCCTCCTCTCCCTCAACCCCCATCGTGTTGCCATGTAAAAACTCTCTCTCCCTTGGTTACCGTTACCCAGGGCGATGTGGGCCCGCAGGGAGACCCAGGCAGGCCCTTGGTCAGTGGAGTGGTGGAGTTTGTGGGCTTTCCTAAAGGAGACAAAGGAACAAAGGTTTGTGATGAGAGAAACACACGTTCAAGAGCTCCAGGGCTCCAGAAAGGAGGGCAGCCGACCCACTCTCCCCCAGCCGGGTTGCTCCATCCTGGCATGGAGTCGAGCCGTGGTGGGGGGTGGGTGGTGGAAGGTGGTGGTGATACTATACCCCACCTATAGCTGGCTTGCTGGCTGGCTCCTGGAGTGTCATAAAGTGCCCCCCGACCCTTCCCTCCCCCCAGTGTCCGTGTCCCGTTCCGTTATCCCATTATACACCCCCATCCCACCGCAATGTGATACTGCAGTTATTATTGAGTTGGTTTTTTTCTTACTTTATGTTATTATATCAGTTGTTGCACACAGAATACAAAGTAAAGAACAGGATTTATGTAGCATTGAAAGACAACAAAAATCAGCGGATATCAGTCAGTACTGTTATGTGAAGAGTATCTTCTGTTTGCGTCATACACATGTTTACAGAGAGGCTTTACTAATGTTACTATACTCAGTCAATCGGATGCTTTAGTACCACTTATTCTAAGTGTACATAAGACATAAGCATTAGCAGTGAAACGTTTTCATCAGTCATTGCTGTTATGTAACCTGTTTTATGCTATTTTGTTTTTCCCTGAATGATGGCGTCTGGACTTTCCTCCAGTGAGGACAACTGTGGGGTTTCCATTTTGTTTCTGTAACTTTTCCTTTTGCTTTTCTCTTCCCTGCTTTCTCTCTCTCTCTCTCTCTCTCTCTCTCTCTCTCTCTCTCTCTCTCTCTCTCTGTCTCTCTCTCTCTGTCTCTCTCTCTCTGTCTCTCTCTCTCTGTCTCTCTCTCTCTATCTCTCTCCTCCCCCCTTCTCTTTCTCTCTCTCTTTCTTAGGGGGAAGGGGGTTACAAAGGAGTGCGTGGACCAACTGGTAGACCTGGCCCACCTGTAAGTGTGTCTGTCTTGTCTGTTGGGGACAGTAAATATTTATTTAATTGAATAGCTATTTGCGGGAGAGTATAAGCAATGCTATTTCAACTAAAATGGAGAATGTACTGTCACTGTTAATGCTTCAAACAGTTAGTGTGTCCCAAATGGCACCATATTCCCTAATACTGCATTACTTTTGACCGGAGCCTTAAAGGGGCAATCTGCCATTGCTACATTCGATCCCCGGGACCACCCATACACAAAAATGTATGCACGCATGACTGTAAGTCGCTTTGGATAAAAGCGTCTGCTAAATGGCATATTATTATTATTATTATACATTTTTGGACTTCAAATTCATGATATATACCCATTCATTCTTGAAGAATATAACTTATAAATGCTACATGAACCTAGATAAATTCTCTTAACCCATCAAAACCCAAAATAAAGCTTGTTTTACTCCTTTGTAAACAACCACTGTATACAAGGTTAAAACTATAATTTTGATATCATGGATGGTCAGTCCTTGCATCTATAGCTCTGTCTATGATTTCTACATTTCTCCAACCCCATCCATCAGCTTTTTACCAACTCAGTGGCTGGGTGGTTGCTTTGTTATTGTTTGAACTGCAGATTGCCCCTATAAAGTAGTAAGTAGAGTACATAGGGAATAGTGTGTCATTTAGCAAGCAGTAAGTATGTTGTAAATGTTTGACCCATACGTCTGTTGCCAGGGTCCTTTTGGCTATCCTGGCGAGGTGGGAGAGAATGGAATTTTGGGGTATCCAGGGGGGCGGGTAAGCTCCTCACCTCCTTCTACGTCTGATAATGTCTCAATTATCTCTCCTTCATCCCAAAGTGTGCACTTGTTCACTTCCCTTTACTGATTTGAAAGGAAATGACTGGTATAATAAATATGGTGGAAACTCCTACTAGTCCATACCTCTACCAATAGAATGCTTTTAGATTTATAGGAGGTACACACACACACACCAGATAGGTATTATTGGAATACACCCAGTGTGTTGTTGTGCTGTTTGGGATTCTTAACTCTGATTCTAAACTATTCTCTGGCGGCCTTCTTGTTTCTCTCTTGGCAGGGTCCTCCTGGTTTTAACGGGCCTCCCGGATCTCAAGGAAGACAGGTAGGACACACACACACAGACACACACACATATTATACACTTCAATCAAATAATACATTGATTTATAAACAGATGAATGAACCAATTCATCTCTCTCCCACAAAGGGATTCATAGGAAGTCCAGGGTTCCCCGGCCAACCAGGCTACAGAGGACCTAAGGTAAGCCAAGAGGGACAAAACACATTTTTCTGAAATTAATAAATGACTGTGTACTTGATACAAATTGAATGTCATGTAATATTGGCTGCATTTACACAGGCAGCCCAATTCTGATCTTTTGCCCAATTATTGGTAGAAGAGCAGATCTGATTGGTCAAAAGACCAATAATATGTGGATAAAGATCAGAATTGTGTCATCTTGTTCTGAGGGTTTGAGTTGCAAGGCTCCAGTCTGCCAGTAGGGGGTGATGAAGTAAATACATGTTATTTTCATCTGTTTGTTTTTAGGGCGAACAGGGAGAACAGGGGCCTCCCGGACCCCCAATCTACACTGACGCACAAGGGATGTCTGTTCAAGGTAACACACACACACACACACACGTTATGTATCATGAAAAAGCAAGAACTGTATTAATGATACCCACAATCCCCTCTGTTGACCACTGGTCCTCTGATTGGTTGCAGGAGCACCAGGTGACAACGGTATCAACGGCCTCCCCGGTCAACCAGGTGATGCAGGAGCTCCAGGGTTTCCAGGACAACCAGGACGACCAGGCGACTCCTTCGGCGATGGTAACACTGAGACACACATACAGATGCGTGCACAAACACACACACACACATGCATGCAGGCATGCACACATAGCACACACACACATGCATACAGTTACGCAGACACACACATGCATGCAGGCATCCTCTCCGTTCGCGTCCTCTCTCCCTCTCATCTCCTCCTCTCACCTCTCTCAACTCTCTCCCAGGTCGCAGAGGTAGCCCAGGGTTCCCTGGTACCCAGGGGCCTAAGGGAGAGAGGGGTAACCCAGGCAGACAGGGCTATGGTCCTGAGGGCCAACCAGGAGGACAAGGCTTACCAGGAACCCCCGGACCACCCGGACCACCAGGCAGATCTGGTATGTTACGCAACGGTATAATCATATCCGTCATGTCTCATGTGGGATGGATGAGGGATGGAGCTTTTTAGGGATGATAACAGTATGAGGTACTGAGTGACTGTGTTGACTTTCTGTTTTTTCTGTCTAACTTTTGATTAATTTCAATAGAAGTGCTATTGGCGAGAGAGAGAGAAAGGGAGAGAAAAATTATCTTTTTTTTAAAGTGAGAAAGATAGACACTTGAAATGAGAGAGACAGAGATAGAGGAAAGACAAGGAGTGAGAGAATGAGAGAAGAGTGATTGAGTTAATGACAGATTGAGCTAAAGACAGATTGAGCTAAAGACAGATTGAGCTAAAGACAGATTGAGCTAAAGACAGATTGAGCTAAAGACAGATTGAGCTAAAGACAAAGGAATAGATAGAATAGAAAGATAAAAAAGAGAGGGATGTAACTGACTGTGTGTCCTGTCCTGTCCTCCTGGAGATGAAGACTGGTCCAGCAGCCCCTGTCTGGTCGTCACTATGGGGCCCAAGGGCCAAACACTGGAAGTTAGCATACCAGAAGGTAGTCCCTGCCACCAGAGTGGGGATATTGCTGTCACCATGGCAATATTCAGACCACCAAAACAAACAAAACAAAAATAATACCTCAACTATATCAAGTCTCCAAACCCGAGCCATAGGTATACAACTACATGTATACGCATGGTTCTGATCTAAACTAACCGTCAGGACCAGTGGAGGCTGCTGAGGGGAGGACGGCTCATAATAATGTCTGGAACGGTGCAAATGGAATGGCATCAAACACATGATAACCATGTGTTTGATGTATTTGATACCATTCCCCTAATTACATTCCAGCTATTACTACGAGCCCGTCCTCCCCAATTAAGGTGCAACCAACCTCCTGTGGTCAGGACACTCTTTACTAGAACCTGTAAGTGTAGCTGGGAAGAGTGGTCGCTCAAATCCAAGATGCTTTCTCACATCTGGCCACTAGGTGTCTCCCTACCCACCCGTATGGCAGGACCATAAATAAACAGTACATCGATACAGTATCCACATCTATGGCTCTGACATATGGGAGAGAGAAAATATTTGAGATTTTCAGATGATAGCTTTGCTACAAATGAGGATGAACAACAATGTGCAAACGTTTCATACTTTCCTACTATGTTTCCCTGCTCACTACAAACATTTTAACAGAGGCAGATGCAACTCACAGAGACAAACCACGTTTGTTTTGTCCAAAGACTGACCAACTCTTCATATTCCATATGAGCTAACTAATAGACCAAAGAAACAGAGTTTCTAAGTTAGAGGTCAAGTGTGTGTGTGTGTGTGTGTGTACGCGCGTGTGTGTGCGCGCGTGTGTGTGTGTGTGTGTGTGTGTGTGTGTGTGTGTGTGTGTGTGTGTGTGTGTGAGTGAAATACCACAGTGGTGTAAGTGTTCTTTGTACCAATACTTCTACTACTCTGTACAACAAGTCTAATCATCATTGTCTGTCTGTGTGTGTGTGTGTGTGTGTGTGCTGTAGCCAACATCCAAACTGACTTGTTCAACAATCTACCAGGAACGCCAGGACGACCAGGAGCCCAGGGACCACCTGGAGCCAGTGGATATAAGGGACCCAAAGGTAGGATACACACACACACACACACACACACACACACACACACATTACGCACAACAAAAACAAAATGGATGTAAAAAAAATCCACAGGACCTGATTCGCTGGACCCCTTTCTACTGCAGCTAACCCTCATTGTAGAATCTTTGACCCACATTTTTTTATTTAACAATTGCTTCTGGTGCTATCCCTAATATCTGGAAGGCTGCGCATGTCCTCCCCCTTCACAAAGGTGGGGATCCTTCTGACCTAGATAACTACCGCCCAATTTGTAGCCTATCTTGCCTTGCAAAAATATTAGAATCACTGGAAAACTCTCAGCTAAGCTCTTTTTTAACTTCAAATTATATTCTTAATGTGCACCAGTATGGTTTTAGACCTGGACATAGCACCATTTCTGCAGCTACACTTGTCTTAAATTGCTTAGATCATAGGAATCACTGTGCTGCCATATTTCTAGACCTATCCAAGGCCCAGTGGCGGCTCCTGAAAAAATTCTCAGGGGGGGCAATTTTTCTGATGATTTAGGTGACCTACACACATTTAAAAAAAGATATGTCCAGCAACAACATGAAGACAGGGGCAGCATATAAGTCAATACCAGAAGCATTTATTGACTGATCTCAAAAGTGTTGGCTTACAAAAGCAAAATAAGTTATCACAGTAAAAATAATCAAGGGTGTTCTTTTCACATTCCTCAACACTGCATAAACAATATGCATTTCCATAAAACACCTCATCTAATTGTGCCACAAAGTTGACAAGTCCAAGAAAAAATACCAGGGTTGGTGGAGCCCTCAGTTTCATCTTTGCCTCGCAAAGCTAACTCAAACACTCGCAAAAACTTCACACACTGGATTAGCCGGGCTGAGGATGTGGCGGTTCTTGCTAACCTCATCGTTGTGGCGGCGGACAGCTAGCCTGTATCCCTCATCCAGTTGAGTGGCAATGTTCACTCTCCCCAAAGCAGAGAATCTCAAACAGGTATCCATGTGGGTCTTTGACAGCTCATGTTTCTTAATCTTTTCTGAAAGATGGTGCATGTCCGTTACACCAGTCGCTGTCCAAGCGGTGCTGTCTGCCGTGCCGCCTTCAGGGTGAAAGAGTAAGCAGGGGTAGCAGAAGACTGCATTAGCTACATCGCAGCCTGCTAGCCAGGTTTTTCGTTCGTACCAATTTTTGGAAAATCCTCGGGTGTAGGACTTTCCCCCTTTAGTAGAAACCTGTTGAATTATTAAATTTGGTCTGGGAGGTCCTAATTGTTTTGTTGCCAATTTATCTTTGATTTGTTCGCCGACAAAAAGGAACTTCTTTCAAAGAGACAATCGAGTTGCACTGAACGCTAGCCATCTTGACAGTAGTACGTGAATTGATTGACGCTGCTACCCGCTCTTTTCTTAGTTACGTTCATGGTTATGTTACGTATGACGGCGCGTAAGTGCAAGCCCTCCCGAACCCATAGAGATTGTATTGAAAGCTCTGATATTTGAAAAAAAAAGATTTTACATGAGAGTCTATGAGAGACTTCTGGGGCGATTTTCAACCTGACTGAAATCGCCCCAAAAGGGGCGGGGCCATTTGAAGCACGACTTTAGCCTGATTGGACATTTAGTGCCAGATCAGACGTCTAGATTAGAACACTGATAACTACTGTTGCCGTGATATAATTGATTAGAAAAAAAATCCCTTCCTTTTCCCGTTTGGCAGTGCGTCGCCCATATCGCCCTAATGAACACACCGCCCCTGCCAAGGCCTTTGATGCTGTGTGCTTCTGATGGTGTCAAGTCAAATGACCTTGATATTACTAAAGGTGTCCCGCAGGAGTCGATTTTGCAACCTGTCCTCTTTACTATTTATATAAATAATATTGGTCTATCTGCAAAAATCTGTAACATTCATCTGTATGCAGATTACGCTGTTATGTACGCTATTGTCCCTACTGCTGACCAGGCTATGTTAGAGCTGCAATCTGATTTGGTACAATCTGGTACTTAATGCGGGAACAACTAAATGTATGTTGTTTTCTAATTCCCTTCGAAATATTTCAGATGGTTTTCACATGAATGCATTGGATGTTTCTTTCATCGAGCACTTTCCCGCCTATAAATATGTGGGCTTTTGGATTTACAAAAATGTTGCTTTTAAAAATAATACCAATGAGCTAGTTAAGAAGCTGCCATTTAAAGTAGGCTTCTTTTATTGAAATAGGTCATGCCTCGAAAGAAATTACACCAATATCTCTCAATTCTATGGATCACATCATCTCATTATATACTGACGATATTTTACTTTATCTAGACAATGTATCTAAATCCCTCTCAAAAGCTCTGAAGATCATAGACAATTTCAGCTCTATCTTAAGTTATAAAATACATCTAACCAAATCTGCCCTTCAAGAACCCAGATGAGGGACTCCATCTCTACTTATGGAATCCCAATAGATGGACTAATATCCCAGTTGCTTTAACCGGCCGAATATCTATTGTCAAAATTAATATATTGCCATTGCTGAATTTCAGTAGTTCAATGCTTTCCTTGTCTCCCCTTTCTGGCTATTGGGATAAAATCCATAGTGCGGTTTCAAAATATACAATTCAAAATATACATATAAACTGTTCAAAAGTTTGGGGTCACTTCAACATTTCCTTGTTTTCGAAAGAAAAGCAATTTTATTGTCCATTAAAATAACATCAAATTGATCAGAAATACAGTGTAGACATTGTTAATGTTGTAAATGGCTATTGTAGCTGGAAACGGCAGATTTTTAATGGAATATCTACATAGGCGTACAGAGGCCCATTATCAGCAACCATCAGTCCTGTGTTCCAATGGCACGTTGTGTTTGCTATTCCAAGTTTATCATTTTAAAAGGCTAATTGATCATTAGAAAACACTTTTGCAATTATGTTAGCACACATGAAAACTGTTGTGCTGATTTAAAGAGGCAATAAAACTGGCTTGTTGAGTATCTGGAGCATCAGCAATTGTGGGTTCGATTACAGGCTCAAAATGGCCAGAAACAAATAACTTTCTTCTGAAACTCGTCAGTCTATTCTTGTTCTGAGAAATGAAGGCTATTCCATTCGAGAAATTGCCAAGAAACTGAAGATCTCGTACAACGCTGTGTACTACACCCTTCACAGAACAGCGCAAACTGGCTCTAACCAGAATAGAAAGAGGAGTGGGAGGCCCCGGTGCACAACTGAGCAAGAGGACAAATACAATAGAGTGTCTAGTTTGAGAAACAGACGCCTCACAGGTCCTTAACTGGCAGCTTCATTAAATAGTACCCGCAAAACACCAGTCTCAACGTCAACAGTGAAGAGACGACTCCAGGATGCTGACCTTCTAGGCAGAGTTGCAAAGAAAAAGCCATATCTCAGACTGCCCATCTGTGGTCCTCTGTAGCTCAGCTGGTAGAGCACGGCGCTTGTAACGCCAAGGTAGTGGGTTCGATCCCCGGGACCACCCATACACAAAAATGTATGCACGCATGACTGTAAGTTGCTTTGGATAAAAGCGTCTGCTAAATGGCATATTATATTATTATTATATTTAATCTTTTATTTTTATTGGCCAGTCTGAGAAATTGCTTTTTCTTTGCAACTCTACCTAGAAAGTCAGCATCCCGGAGTCGCCTCTTCACTGTTGACGTTGAGACTGGTGTTTTGCAGATACTATTTAATGAAGTTCCATAAAAAATCAGCCGTTTCCAGCTACAATAGCCATTTACAACATTAACAATGTCTACACTGTATTTCTGATCAATTTGATGTTATTTTAATGGACAAAAAAATTGCTTTTCTTTCGAAAGTAAGGACATTTCTAAGTGACCCCAAACTTTTGAATGGTAGTGTATATGGCAAGGTAAGCGAGCCCGGATAAAATTAACAAACTTGCAAAGAGGGAAAGATGTAGGAGGACTATCCGTACCAAACTTTAAATTGTATTTCCAGGCACTAGCCATCATTCTTCTGTACCCTGGCTGAGTATAGAGAGAAATACGGTGTCTCCTATTGCCCTGGAAGAGGTGGTCTTCACTGATATATCCATTTAACAATGTAAACTATGCTTTGAACCTATTATGTTTCACACAATTTCTTTTCGGCACAAAATAGAAAAACAATGTAAATGGGAATCAAAATGGCATGTTTCACAATAATGCCTTGCGATCTGGAGGGTGGCCTTCTGCATCCCCCCCAATGGTCCAAATGTGTAATCCACACTCTTTCAGATATCATGGACAGTAATGGTTTGAGAACATTCCAATATTTGAAAGATGCCTACACATTACCAGGCAAGTCTAGTAAGCTGGCCTATTGAGTCCCTTGGGAAACCCAACTACTGAACCATCCAATGATGGGATTTATAAATACATTTTCTGGGCTCCGGAAAGAACTAATCTCTATAATATATAAACAACTTTTGGAAAGCTCATATTCTGAGCTAGCCATTAAACAAGTATGGTCCACAGATCTAATTGGAACAGAATATGGAAAAATATGACCTTGGCATCCCGTAATTCGAACCATCAACTTATACATTTTAAGTTTGTTCACAGACTATATTTAACACCAAGGAAACATTTTCCAATGAAATTGGCCCCAACTCCCAACTGTTCAGTGTCCCTTAAATCTGGTAGGCACATTCCTCCATATGATGTGCCCTGCAGTTAAATGCTTCTGGGGCAAAGTTACAAAATTAATTTAAAAGTGCATGAATATAAATATATAATGCTTTGCATCTATTATAAATAATAAGCCATTTAGCAGACGCTTTTATCCAAAGCGACTTACAGTCATGCGTGCATACATTTTTGTGTATGGGTGGTCCCGGGGATCGAACCCACTACCTTGGCGTTACAAGCGCCGTGCTCTACCAGCTGAGCTACAGAGGACCACATTTATTATGTTACTTAACGAGGATAGCTCCTTGAATCTCTCAATTAATCAGAGACGAATACAGCTGGCAGGCAACAGTGCCGCAAAAAATATGTTGGCTCTTAGATGGCAATCACCTCACTCTCTCCCAATTCGCCAGTGAATACAGTTACTATTAGAAGTTATAACATTGGAATTATTGACAGCTAGAATGAATGGTGCTAGTGGAACAATTGAGGCCTGGACAAATGCACTTGACTCTGTAAATAATCATATAGGCTAAAGCCCAACACATACAAACAAACAATCCATAAAGCCCAACACATACATACAAACAGTAGACACTAAGTGTACAAAGCATTAGGAACACCTTCCTAATATTGAGTTGCATCCCCTTTTGCCCTCAGAACAGCCTCAATTCGTCGGGGCATGGACTCTACAAGGTGTCGAAAGCGTTCCACAGGGATGCTGGCCCATGTTAACTTCAATGCTTCCCACAGTTGTGTCAAGTTGGCTGGATGTCCTTTGGTTGGTGGACCATTCTTGATACACACAGGAAACTGTTGAGTGCGAAAACCCAGCAGGGTTGCAGTTCTTGACACACTCAAACCGGTGCGCCTGGCACCTACTACCATACCCCGTTCAAAGGCACTTAAATCTTTTGTCTTGCCCATTCACCCTCTGAATGGCATACATCCATGTCTCAATTGTCTCAAGGCTCAGAAATCCTTCTTTAACCTGTCTCCTGATTTTGTACACTCAGTGTACAAACATTAGGAACACCTACTCTTTCCAAGACATAGACTGACCAGGTGAATCCAGGTGAAAGCTATGATCCCTTATTGATGTCACTTGTTAAATCCACTTAAATCAGTGTATATTGGAGTCAACATGGGCCAGCATCCCTTTGGAATGTTTTCGATGCCTTGTAGAGTCCATGCCCCGACGAATTGAGGCTGTTCTGATGACAAAAGGGGGTGCAACTCCACATTAGGGGGTCCAACTCCTTCAAGGCCGCCTACGGGTAGAGATTTTATGAACTTGGAATTTGAAATGGATAATGTACCTGTAACCCCCATAAATAAATTCCTGGGGTCCACACAAAACATGAAACATGACATAATACAGAACATTAATAGACAAGAACAGCTCAATGATAGAACAACATACATTTTTAAAGGCACACGTAGCCTACATATCAATATATACATAAAAACTATCTAGGTCAAATAGGGGAGAGGCGTTGTGCCGTGAGGTGTTGCTTTATCTGTTTTTTGAAACCAGGTTTGCTGTTTATTTGAGCAATATGAGTTGGAACGGAGGCTCTATATAATACTGTATGCTTTATTGAATTTGTTCTGGATTTGGGGACTGGTGGCATGTCTGGTGGGGTAAGTTTGTGTGTCAGAACTTTGTGTAAGTTTGGGTATGCAAACAATTTGGGATTTTCAAAAATAAGAAGTGATGGGGGGGCGCTGTTGGAAGCCAAGGATGTAGCACGCGTCTCCCTATCGCTCCTGAGTTAGTGACCAAATTTATATATTTAACTTTGCAAAACTGCATACATTTCTGTTTGCCCAGGCGTCTGAAGAGACCCATAAACAACTCAGTTCAAGTTTAATAAATTTAAATTCGTAATGACATCAACCCGACCAAAAACAGAGTCTGCAAGAGCAGGCCGCAACAAGCCTGCAACTTCTCCCGACTCACCCCGCCACTCGAACGCTACCAATGTCGGTCCCACGGAAACACTGACTGTGGAGATGCTACAATCCGTGATAGGCACCCTCAAAGCCGACATTTTCGGAAAAATTGACTGTCTCTCTACCAACCTCAGGTCAGAGATATCAACGATCAAAGACGAGCTTAAAAAATCTATCGAGAGTATACAGAATAAGCTCGACGCACATGGGGTGACTTTATCGGATTTGGAGCGAAGGGCTACAGACCACAGCACTTTCGCATTAGCGAGCTAGAGGCTAACGTCGGCTCATTGACAACTGGGTGGCATTCCTCGATAATAGATGCGAAGATATGGAAAGTAGAATGCGGAGGAACAACATTCGTCTACTGGGAATACCGGAGGGAGTGGAGGGCCCAAGACCCACGGAGTACATGGCCCAGCTACTTCAGGAGCTGCTCGGGCTAGAGGGAGAAGCCATTGCTAGACCGGGCTCACCGCACTCTGCGTAGCCGACCCAGGGATGGAGAACCCCACGACCATTTGTCATCAGGGTGCATTTCTTTCACGTCCGCATAGCGACATACTGAGAAGATCGGGAGAAGCATCCCTCTTCTACATAAGGGTAAAAGAGTCTCGATATTTGCGGACTACACAACAGCTGTGGCTAAGAGGCGGGCTAGCTTTGGAGCTGTGAAACGCCAACTACACACCTGCCCGGGCGTGAAGTTCGGCCTCATCTACCCTGCGGTTTTGAGACTGACTTTACCGGACGGCTCCATGCACAGATTCGAGGACCCGGCTATAGCGGCAGATTTCATCAACAAGAACGTGAAAGCGGCTGTTGTACCGCATGGTTTGTAACAAATGGTTGGCTAGCTGGTCTTCCTAGCAGGCTAGTTAGCAGGCTGAATGGGTGACTAACGAAGCCATCTCTGCTGGGTTCATCGACATATGAATGTCATTCTCTTCTTTATCTCTTTATTTCCAGCCCAGGTTTGCCGCCTCTAATGCCAATATCTGGGGGTCTGCATGGCGGTTTCAGTCTGATCATTTACCATCTGCGTCGAGGTTAAACCTCTCTTAATCGAGGATAGTTTTCCTTAGACTCTATTGGGGACCATTCTATTCATGTTTGGCTTACTCTAGTTAAATGGTCACTAATCTTAGGTAGCACAGAGTAAGAGTTATCATGCTTAGCTCTAAACTTTCTTCGTATTTAGAGTTTTTGCTTGCATCTCATTTGGGGAGATGCTTCGGCAAGGGCGGGTGTGAGGGAAGGGTTTGTTCACTCTCTATTTGTATATAGTTTGTATATGTTTTTGTGCCTCTTCGTTTGTCTTTGTTTTTTACATTTGCGCTTTTAGGTTCAACTAAGATCTTCAGTTTACATTGTGCCTTGTCCTTTACACATCCTCTCTCTCTCTTAAGATATGACTCAGCCTAGTGTAGCCCATACTGCTGGAGGGAATGGCTTTAATTTTCTTACTTGGAACTGCAGGGGGCATAAATAACCCAGTTAAACGTAGTAAGGTGCTACACCATCTTCATCATTTGAAAGCTCACATCATCTTTCTCCAAGAAACTCATCTGAAGGTATCACAACACTCAAGTCTTAGGTGCAGATGGGTGGGTCAGGTGTTCCATTCCTCATTTCAGAGTAAGGCGAGAGGGGTGGCTATTTTACTTCACAGATCGGGTACCTTTTACATGTTCTAAGGTGATCGCAGATCCCATGGTAGATATATAATTGTCAGTGGTAGGCTGCTCAATACAAAGGTTCTTCTTGTTAATATCTATGCTCCTAATTGGGACAATGGTGATTTTTTCAAATCGGTTTTCTCTACACTCCCAGATATGTCCACCCATATGTTGATTTTAGGAGGTGACTTTAACTGTTGGTTAGACCCACAATTGGATCGATCCTCCACTAAACCTACCACCCTATCAACCTCAGCTAGAGTTGTTCGAACCTTTATGTCTGAATTCGCAGTCTCAGATCCTTGGAGAATGGTTAATCCAGCTGGGAAAGCATACTCTTTTTTCTCATCGGTTCACCACACTTTTACGCGCATAGACTACTTCCTTGTTGATGACCGGCTCCTCCACTCCATAACTTCATGTTCATATAACCCAATTGTTGTATCTGACCACGCCCCCTGTTACTATGGGAAGTAGCTTTTCAAAATGTTGACAATCAGCGACCGCCTTGGCGACTAAAAACTCAACTGCTCAGTAATGAACACTTTGTCAATTTTGTTTTGAGTCAAATCGACTTTTTCATGATTACAAATAGAACCCCCAAACATCTCTGCGTCTACTCTCTGGGAAACTTTTGAAAGCTTATATCAGAGGTGAAATTATCTCCTACACCGCACATGAGAACAAATTGAAAAGGAATAGGTTATCTATGCTAACACGCTGTATTGCCCAATTAGATGACATTTATGTCGTTTCACCATCCCCCGGATATTTATAAGGAACGTTTAACTCTGCAAGCAGAATTTGACACACTATTAACAGACCAGGTTACTGAAATGCTTGTCAAGTCTAGGAGCACTTACTATGAACAAGGAGAGAAAGCCAGTAAATTATTAGCTCACAAGTTACGTCAACAATCATCATCATCTCAGATTACAAAAATTCGTACATCATCTGGGATATCATTAGATCCTGGGGGATCAATGAGGAGTTCAAGAGATTTTACCAGTCTCTATATACCTCTGAAAGTAAAGCGGATACACTGGAATTGGATAATTTCTTCCACTCACTATCTGTGCCTTCGGTCGGCCGGGATTTGGTAAAAAAAATTAGAGCAGCCGATCACTGTTGAAGAACTGTCTAACGCTGTCAAATCCCTTCAATCTGGGAGAAGCCCAGGGCCTGATGGCTACCCGACAGAGTTTTATAAAAAGTTTATCACCAAAATAGCCCCTATTCTAATTGAAATGTACAATGATGCATTTGTAAACGGTGCTCTCCCACATACTCTCACTCAAGCAACCATTTGTGTTATTCTTAAAAAAAACAAAGACCCTCTTGACTGTGCATCATACCGTCCAATTAGCCTGCTAAATGTGGACTATAAAATTCTAGCCAAAAATTCTGGCAACGCGGCTAGAAACAGTCCTCCCATCAATTATCTCTCCGGATCAAACAGGATTTATAAAAAATAGACACTCATTCTTCAATCTCCGAAGATTATTTAATATTATATACAATCCTTCTGTCGACAATACCTCTGAAGCCATTATATCCCTGGACGCGGAGAAAGCGTTTGATCGGGTGGAATGGAAATACCTTTTTACACTCTAAATAAATTTGGCTTTGGCTCCAAATTCATGACCTGGATAAAACTTCTGTACTCATCCCCCCAAGCCTCTGTCAGGACTAATAACACTCAATCAGATCGCTTCCCTTTGCAAAGATCGACACGTCAGGGTTGCCCTTTAAGTCCCCTTACTGTTTGCCCTCGCCATAGAGCCACTTTGCAATAGCACTTCGCTCCAACCCCCTCATCAAAGGCATAGTCAGATACGGGCACGAACACAAACTGTCTTTATATGCAGATGATTTATTAATATACACATCCAATCTTTCTGTCTCTGTCCCTGCTGCCCTTGCCACTTTCGCATCCTTCGGTCACATATCAGGGTATAAACTAAATCTCAGTAAAAGTGAATTGATGCCACTTAACATGGCTGCAAAAAAATCCCCTTTACATAACTTGCCATTTAAAATAGCACACAGTAGTTTTATTTATCTCGGGGTACATGTCACAATTAGGTTTGAAAACCTTTTTCAAGCCAACTTTGCTCCTCTCTTAACCCGTACTAAGGACGATTTGGAACGGTGGTCTTTGCTACACCTCTCCTTAGTTGCTAGAATTAACTCTATTAAAATGAATACTCTCCCTAAATTCTTATACCTCTATCAGTGCCTTCCAATATTTCTACCCAATACATTTTCAAAAAAGATCGACGGCCCTAATTCTACCCTTTATATGGGACAAAAAGCCTCCTAGGATGCGAAAACAGCTCTTGCAGAGGCCCAAACCAGACGGCGGTCTAGCTCTACCAGATTTCAGATCCTATTATTGGGCCGCTAACCTTAGGATCATTCAGTACTGGTTGCAGAGAAGAGTAATATTCCCACCCCCAACTTGGCTGGAGATGGAGGCTGCCTCGTCTACACCGGCATCACTGTCTTCCCTCGCTCACTCCTCTATTACAGGCCCTTACTCCTCCTTCACCAATAATACATGTGTCAAAACAACATTGAAGATCTGGAATCAATTTAGGCGCCACTTTGGGTTTCAAACAACCTCTTCCTTGGCTCCGGTAGCCTCAAACCCAGCTTTTCCCCCATCTATGATTGATGGTGCTTTCTCAACATGGTCTAATCTCGGTATTAAAAGATTCAGAGATCTGTATACCAACAATACATTTAGTACGTTTCAACAACTATCAGCTAAATTTGGTCTCCCCAGACATCATTTTTTTAGGTTCTTACAAGTCCGGAGTTACATCCGCAGCATAGATCCAGGATTCCCCAACCTTTCTAGTGGAACACAGTTCGACACATTTCTCACCCCACTTCCTAATCAGAAGGGCACATTGTCAATAATCTATAGTCAAATTTGCTCACTACAAGCCATCTCATTAAACAATATCAAATCCTCTTGGGAGGAGGAACTGGGTGAGGAAATATCTGATGAACTATGGGAAGGGGCACTCAAAAGGGTACATAGCTCTTCTATTTGCGCTCGACACGGCCTCATCCAATGCAAACTCATTCATAGGGCTCACTGGACCAAAGCAAGACTATCAAAAATTTACAAGGATGTGAACCCTAATTGTGTTCGATGTAACCAGTCCCCTGCTAATCATGTGCACATGTTTTGGTGCTGCCCATCTCTTGTTGGTTTCTGGAAAGACATCTTTAACACACTCTCAGAATTAAGCGGCACACAGATCGAGCCAGACCCTCTCATTGCATTATTTGGAGTTTCCTTACCCACAATACAATTGACCAAAATGAATAAGGATGTAATTGCCTTTGTCACGTTGTTAGCGAGACGATTAATTTTACTTAGATGGAAATCCTCTGCAGCCCCCTTCTCATGCTCTTTGGATTAAATCTATTTTGAATTGCATAAAGTTGGAGAAAATAAAACAGACACTCAATGGGTCTGTAGACAAATTTTATGCAAAGTGGGCTCCCTTCTTTTCTTATGTCAAAAGAATACATTTCCCTGCAGTTCCAGAGTGATGTATATTTATATATTGGTGATGTAAGAAGCCTGGTATGTGCATATACGACATCTCGGATGTTAAGGACGGTAATAACTGTGCTAGCTGACCTATAACAACTGGATCAAAACAGATATTCTTCCTTTTTTTTTTTTTTTTTTGTGTTTTATCTTATTTATGTACTTAATGTCTATTTTTTCTTTCATGTCTGTCTCTCCATGTTTTGCTGTATCGTTGTCTTCAAATTGTTGTTCCATATTCATACCAAATAACTTTCAAGTGCAATTATTTACTAAATGCTGGTACTGAAAATTCAATAAACAAAGTATATAAAAAAAAAAAATAAGAAGTGATGCAGTCAGTCTCTCCTCAACTCTTAGCCAAGAGAGACTGGCATGCATATTATTTATATCAGCCCTCTGATTACAATGAAGAGCAAGACGTGCTGCTCTGTTCTGGGCCAGCTGCAACTTAACTAGGTCTTTCCTTGCAGCACTCGACCACACGAGATAAGACAAAACTAGAGCCTGCAAAACTTGCTTTTTGGATAATTACAAGATTATGCTATAATACTGTTATTGCATCAAATGGTTGTTTTCTGCAATAGAATAGGGTTCTTAGAAACTCTCATGTGTCTGTGTTAACACTGACAGTAGATTTACGATGCCTTTGGTGATAAACCTAACAAGCCACATTCCATTCATGTGAGGAAGATGGCTCCGGTCTGACTGAGCATGCATTCCACAGAATTAGTTGGTGTTTGTGTAATGAGGTACCAGGGAGAGATGGCTTGGGTATGGATAATGGTGAGAGGAACCTTGTTTTGGGGGCCAAACTCTGGTTTCCATACAGTAAGAACAGTCTTCATAGCAAATGCTATCTGGATGGGAGATACTCCTTTCTCATATATCAAGTCTCACCTTGTGACCCATTCCATACATCTGTTGTTTGTCATGTAGACTAAGAGGAGGTATCTTTGCTATAAAAGATATTTGAATTATTTGTGTCAGGGCACTCAGCCCAACAGTCAAGACCAGCCTCGCTTATTGCCTTATTGATACATTTTGAATAAAATAATATCCTGATTGGTTATTGACCCTGTCTCTCCTCATTATTGATTAGAATTTCCCCTACACATTAGAGAAGCTTCCATTATAGAAAACACTTTGAGTTCTATTAGATAGATAGCTCTGAAACCACGAAATGGCAGAGGTTGAAAAGCCATAACACATAAATTTTTTCAACAACAGGTTATGGTCAGTAATATTAAAGGCTGCACTGAAATCTAACAGTACGGCTCCCACAATCTTCTTATTATCAATTTCTTTCAACCAATCATCAGTCATTGTTGTCAGTGCAGGACATGTTGAGTGTTACAGGAGGGGGTCGCAGTTCCGGAGCGATCCACCAGGTGGCAACCTCTGGCAACCTTAGGCACCTCCTCACTCACAGTCTGGACTAATCTTGATCCTATTGGTGTCACCTGTGTCTACCTGCTCACCTGTGTATTTATGCCCTCACTTCCCTGTGTTCCCTTGCTCAGTTTTCTCTGACAGTTCCTCTATGCCCATTAGTACTAATCAGTGTCTGATCGGAGACGTATGTACAGGTACTTGAGAAGTGTTCTCTCTGTTTCTTTATTTGTTTCAGTCGTAGTTAGTATTTCATATTTTGGCTGTCAGCCTGTTTTTGGAGACTTATTTACTCCGCCTTTCTTTTATCGTGATAAGTCCGTTATTTTGTAACCTGGCTTCGGGACCACCAGTAAAGATCCTTGTTTCACCATCTCTACCTACTGCCTACTGTCTATCCTGCACCGCACCTGGGTCACACCTCACACCAACCCTTACAGAAAACGGAGCCAATATGGACCCAGCGGAGGCAGCACAGTATCGGAGCGCATTAGCAACGCAGGGAGCTATGCTGAACCAACACGACCACAGCCTGCAGCAGATCACCGAGAATCTCCGCCAGCTGACAATCGCCGTGCAGAGCCGGGTGGACACCCGACCAGCCCCAGCAGCCAGCGGAGCAGAAGCCGCAGTAGCGGCGTCTCCAGTCTCACCTGCGACATCGCGGGAACCCCGCCTACCACCTCCGGAGAGGTATGACGGACGTCCAGAGGGCTGCAGGGAATTCCTCACCCAATGTTCCCTGGTATTCAGCCTACAACCCTCCTCCTTCCTTACTCTCCCTCTCCGTTCCGGTCATGGGCCTGGACGGCCGGCCGTTGGGGTCGGGCTTCATCACCCGCCGCACTGTCCCCGTGCATGTCCGGGTGGCAGGGGGGCTACGGGAGGATATCCAGTTTTTGGAGTGTCCCCTCGTCCTCTGGCACCCCTAGCTGGTCGACCACAAACCCCGGATAGGCTGGTCCACGGGGCAGCTCATCCTGGAGGGAGGCTCCGCCCCTGTCCTGTTCTGGTCTCCACCAACCACTCATCAGCCCAAACCACCGTCCCAGACCACCTACCAGTCCTCACCTCTTCCCCAGGTCCCGCACTCAGAACCGCCTACCGCCCAAGCGGCGGTTTCCACCGGGAGGATGGCGGCTACAGACTCCGTCACCGGCCCAGACCTGGCAGGCATTCCCCGGGAGTATTGGGATCTGGGGGAGGTGTTTAGTAAGAGGCGTGCCAAGGGCCTACCTCCTCACAGGCCATACGACTGCGCTATCGATCTCCTGCCGGGTGCCATGCCCACACGAGGGCAATTGTTTTCCTTGTCCCGGCCGGAGACGCTGGCCATGAGGGAGTAAATCGACGAGGCACTCGTCCGCCCCTCTACCTCACCCGCGGGCGCGAGCTTCTTCTTCATGGGGAAAAAGGACGGTGGGCAGCGGCCGTGCATTGATTACCGGGCGCTCAACAACATCACGGTTAAGAACCGCTACCCACTCCCCCTGATGACGACGGCATTCGAGTCGTTGCAGGGAGCCCGGGTCTTCACCAAGCTGGACTTATGAAATGCCTACAACCTGGTGAGGATTCGGGAGGAGGACGAGTGGAAGACGGCTTTTAACACATCCAGTGTGCATTACGAGTACAAAGTCATGCTGTTCGGTCTAGCCAATGCGCCTGCAGTGTTTCAGGCGTTGGTTAGTGACGTACTCCGGGACCTCCTCGACTACAGCGTCTTCGTGTATTTGGATGACATCCTAATATTTTCAAAGGACATGAATGAACACCAGCAGCACATTCGGCAGGTCCTCCAACGCCTTCTCTGTCACCAACTCTACGTCAAGGCGGAGAAGTGCGTGTTCCACACGGAGACAGTCTCCTTCCTGGGGTTCCTCGTCACCCAGTGGGACCTACGGATGGACCCAGCCAAGGTCAGCGCGGTACTAGATTGGCCCCAGCCCTCCTCCCTCAAGCAACTACAACTGTTTTTAGGGTTCGCTAATTTTTATAGGCGATTTATTCGCAATTTTAGCTCCCTAGCCCCTCCCCTGACAGCCCTCACCCAGATGAGCGTGCGCTCCTTCGCCTGGACCCCGGAAGCGGGGAACGCATTCGATGTGCTTAAGTGGCGCTTTACATCGGCCCCGGTCCTAGGGCATCCTGATCCGTCCCTGCTGTTCATTGTGAAGGTGGATGCTTCAGACATTGCGATGGGAGCAATCCTGTCTCAGCGGTTCCTCATGGACGGTAAGACTCCTGCACGTTTTTCTCCTGTCGGCTGTCCCCGGCGGAGCGGAATTACGACGTGGGGAACCGTGAGCAGCTAGCGGTCAAGTTCGCCCTGGGGGAGTGGAGGCATTGGCTAGAGGGGGCCACCCATCCATTCGTCGTATGGACTGACCATAAGAACTTAGCCTACATTCAGGGGGCCAAGAGGCTCAACTCGCGCCAGGCCAGGTGGGCGTTGTTCTTCACTAGGTTCCGGTTCATGATCTCATACCGTCCAGGGTCGAAGAACACCAAGCCTGACACACTCTCCCGGCAGTTCGACCATGTGGACCTGGTGGAGAGAGACGACCCCATTGTTCCCAACGCCCTGATTGCTGCCCCAGCTTCGTGGGGAATCGATAGGCTGGTCAGTGCAACGCTACGGCGGGAGCCTAATCTGAGCGGAGGTCCATCGGGGAGGATGTACATACCCAAGGCAGTGTGCTTGCGACTGCTTCAGTGGGCGCACGCGTCCGACGTCACCAGCCATCCGGGGGCGCCAGGACGTTCGAGTTCCTGCGTAGGAGGTTCTGGTGGCCATCAGCTGAGGGGGATATGCACGCCTTCGTGGCTGCTTGCCTGGTGTGCACATGCACGAAGAGCTCACGTCAGCCCGCGGCAGGGCTGCTCCGACCCCTGCCTATCCGCAAGCATGGAGTGGAGTCCAGGAAGCTGTCCCCCCCAGTTCGTTGGGCCATTCAGAGTGGTCCGGCGAGTCAACCCAGTGGCCTACCGCTTGCAACTTCCCCTTACCATGCGGGTGCATCCCACGTTCCATGTGTCCCTCCACAAGCCCGTCGCCACCTGTCCCCTGGCTCCCCCTCCTCGTCCTGTTCCCCCGCTGTGCCTCGTCGGAAGGCAGCCGGCTTTTACTGTGGACCGGATCCAGGACTGCCGGTGGGTGGGGAGGGGTACTCCAATTTCTGGTGGACTGGGAGGGTTATGGGCCAGAGGAGTGGTCCTGGGTGCCCAGGAGGGACATTCTGGACCCAGGGCTGATAACAACATTCCGTTGTCTCCACCCGGAGGCGCCGAGGTGAACAGCATTTCCAACAGTTCGCTAAGAGCTGGCAGCAATCTTATAGGTCTGCTGTTAGAACCAGTAAAGGCCGCTTTACCACTCTTGTGTAGCGGAATTACTTTGTCCTCAAGCCTGGAGGGAAGCCAAAGACTTTCCTTTAGGCTCACATTAAAGATCTGACAGATAGGAGTGGCTATAGAGTCTACAGTATTAGTTCTACAGTATTAGTAAAAATGTGATCGATACATGTGGGTGATCTTGTTCCTGTAGTGTTTGTAAACACCCTGGTTCCAGATTACAGGCACTGGTTACAGTGAGAAGCTTCCTCTTGAGCGGTCAGCTTGATGAAAACCAGTAAATATTCAGGTCTCCAAGAAAGTAGATCTCTCTGTTTACGTCACAAGTATTTCACACATTATTTAGATACTGACTGTTAGCACTTGGTGGCCTATAGCAACACCCCCCCAAAAAAAAAGGCGTTAGATGTGCCAAGTGAACCTGCAACCACAACACTTCAATAACACTTGACATAAGATATTTTCTAAGCATTACAGGGATATGGGTCTGAATATTTACAGCAACACCTCCCCCATAAGCATTTATGTCTCTTCTACAGATGTTATATCCTTGTATTGCTACTGCTGTATCATTAAATTAATTATCTAAGTGAGTCTCAGAAATTGCTAATATAGGAATGTTATCTGATGTTAGCAAGTTATTGATTTCATAAACCTTATTTCTAAGGCTACATATATTCATATGGGCTATTTTCAGCCCTTTCCTGGGTAGCTTATCAGAGATCGACAGAATACTGAAAAGAGCAAACAAAGCAAGAGGAAAAAATATACATTCAGCAGTCCATTAATCAATTGGTGTGCGTGTGCTGCGGGGTTGGTTAACTCTTGAGATCCCTCGTGTCTCTACCAACCTAGTTAAATCAGCCTTTAGTTTTAACGCCCCCCCATGTTTGGAATAATTTACAAACCTTATTAAATCTGGAATCCCTGGTGCCAATAGGGCTGTTTAGAACACTGATGAGGGATGAATTCACTGAGGCTTGCAAGTGTTTTGGATGATTGTGGTGGTTTATTTGTGTTGTTGAGATGTGGTGTGTATCTGCTGTATCCTGTAGTTTCTTTTTGCCGTTTTATTGAATTATCATGTTGTGAGTTTTTTGTTCTCAGGGCTCGATTGTGAATGAGACCCTGGTCTCAATTGGCTCCCCTGAATAATTAAAAGTTAAATAAAAAATAAAACACACATCTGTACATCCATTTTACACTGACTCTTGTACCCAATTTTTTCCCAACACCTCTCAAGTGTATTGTGTTTTTATACAGCTGCAAACCAAATAGCCCAATTTTGGGACAATAATGTTTTTCTGTATCTTAATCTGAATCTCCTTATCTTACTTCCATCTTCCTCTGTGGTTCAGGGGAGCTGGGTGACTGTAACTGCCTGGGAGAAGGCACCTCGGGTGGGGTGGGGGCACTGGGTGCTCCTGGGGCTGATGGAAGACCTGGGGGGTCAGGACGTAAAGGCGAGAGCGGAGACCCTGGCATACCTGGTTTCGGAGGACAACCAGGAACACCTGTAAGTGAGCAGGATTTTACTGTTTGAAGCTTACTCATGTTTTGGGGCAATTTCTCCAAAAATGTAAAAGGATTATAGTAGTATAGTGCTGCTAAAACGTACATTTAGTCTAAAAATGAAGCAGTTTATGTCTACTCACTCCTTGTTTCAATTTACAAATATAAAATATTAAAAGTGTACATACATTACTAGGTTTGCTTTACAAATCTGAGGTATGATGACAAACTACAGTATGTGATGGTAACACCTCTTCTTCTCCCCTCAGGGTCGTGCGGGTGAGAGGGGTTTCTTCGGGCGTAAAGGAGAGAAGGGTGCTTCCTTCTACCCGTCGTTCAGCCGGGGGATCAAGGGTGAACTGGGGGCCCAGGGCCCTCGGGGCCCCCCTGGAGACATGGGCCGACCCGGGAGAGATGGACTGCCTGGCTTCCCTGGACAGCCTGGGCCTCCTGTGAGTCACACACACAGATACACGCACGCACATACTGTACCCAGGCACACACATTTACACACTTTTATAGATACACACACCCACACCTTGTCCTGTGTATTGTAATAGACCTGTTTCTCTCCACTCCCCAGGCTGATGTCGATGGCTACGGATCCGTCGGAGAGAGAGGTTTCCCAGGGTTCTCAGGGGCCAAAGGTCGCGCGGGTGAACCAGGAGAGAGTGGGATTGGCTACGAGGGTGACGTCGGTACCCGCGGGTTGCCAGGCGACCCGGGCTTCTCCGGGTTACCAGGGCAACCTGGTTTGCCTGGCCCGCCAGGTATGTGCCACCCAACGAGGAGGGCGTGAAGAGAGAGTGTGAGAGAGAGAGAGAGAGAGAGCGAGAGAGAGAGAGATGTGGAAGTGTGTATAGTCGTATATTTATCCTATTCTCTCCACAGGAGAACTACATATAGACCAAGCAAACTGTCTAAAAGAACGATTTTGAGAATCCCACTTGCTTCCCATTGTGCAAACAACACAACGTATTTCAGTAACTAAGGCTGCGTTTAGACAGGAAGCCCAATTCTGATCTTTCTTTTCACCAATTGATGTTTTGATCAGATCAGCTCTGAAAAAGATTTTGATCTGAAAATATCAGAATTGGGCTGCTTGTCTAAATGCATCCTAAGTACGACAGCCCTTCATTAGCTACAGACACACCAAATAAAATATGTACAATTGGGGCATATAGAACAACACAATAGCAGTATTAAGGTTATTGCTAAAGCAGCCCATGCAGCTTGCTACGGTTTTCCTCCCTTCATTCATTCCCTTGCAGGCAGTTGATTGGTTAATTCATGGCCGTCATTAATATGCTTATCTCTCTAGCCAACCTACCTCAACCTTTAACTACACTGTTAGAAAAAAGGGTTCCAAAAGGGTTCTTCGACTGTCCCCGTAGGATAACCCTTTTTGGTTCCAGGGTTGAACCTTTTTTGGTTCCACATAAAACCCTTTAGGGTTCCATGTAGAACCGTCTGTGAAAAGGGTCCTACATGGAACCTAAAATGGTTCTACTTGGAACCAAAAATGGTTCTTCAAAGGGTTCACCTATGGGGACAGAAGCACTTTTTTTCTACGAGTGTAACTGCTTCAACAATTCACACAGATCGACAGTAATTAATTTGCTGTGATTGCGCAATAATGGCTACTACCGAACTGTGATTTTTCAATCTCAGAGGAGAAGGCAACGGATGTTTAAAAATAATTCATACAAGTTAATGGATGTTAATGTAATGATAATTTAGACTAAGTATACAGAAGACTGACAGCTCCTGATAACACTGAGGCTGTCCTAATATGGACACCATAAAATGTTTTAGTAATTTCACTGCAATGGACTTTAGCTAGCTAACTCTTCTCTGAGATTGAACGACACAAAACCCAACAGCATTTTGCCACTCATATGAATGAACGTGTGTGTGACTGTTGCCTACATTTTCTGATACAATAATGCTAATGCTAAAACTGATTCATTTATATTTTTAATACGATAGGTTATTATTTTTTGAAGAGAGAGAGAGAATGAGGAAAGGTTGCAAAACAAAAGATAGCAAATACATGAGACCTTTTTTTTGCAGACAAAGCTATTAAGATATCTTTATCATTTTGGTCATATTTGCCACTCTCTCCCTCTCTTTCTCCTCTTCTGAAAGAGAATAACCTTGACCAAACATCTCAGAATTATTTTTATTTTGCTTATGCCTTAACTGAATGAGCTGAATCTCTGACCTTTGATTTGCTGATTGTTTGATTGAATTATTTTTAATTGGCTTATGCATTGATTTGCGTGACTGTATGCAAATGACCTGAATGACCTTGATTGGCTTGTCTTCTGCCGTCCTGTCCTCCCTGTATCCCCCTGCCCTCTCTCTCTCACGCTCTCTATCCATCTCTCTCTCTCTCTCTCCCCCTCTCTCTTCCACTAGTACATCTCTCTTTCTCTCTCTCTTGCTCTCTCTCTGACTCACTCTTTATATTTTCTCTCTCTCTCTCTCTCTCTCTCTCTCTCTCTCTCTCTCTCTCTCTCTCTCTCTCTTCATCCATCCATCCATCCCTGCATCCCTCCATCTCTCTGACCCTGTGCATGTTTGTCTGACCAGGTGACAGCTGTGGGCAGGAGGGGGTTAATGACGCAGAGGGAGGTGAGAAGTTAAAGAGAACTGCCGTTGACAGAGAACCCCAGAGCCTTAGATATAGTCTTTAAGGTCAACTCTGTTTAAGATTCAGAGTTCCAATGGCAGCCATTTCGGCACCGGGAGTTCCAAGACAATAGGATTCCATTGTTATGTCATTGTTATGGAACGTTTTGGTGCCAAAATGGATGGCAGACAGTTGGCCACATACTGTGTACCTGTGGCTCAGGAGATACTTGATCATCCTGTGGCCATTGTTTGGATGAAACACCCCAAGTGCTCATTCAAAGCTTGTAATGGCAGAAAAAGGAACCCCTGAACTCTTCAATGGACAGAATTGTCATTTACTCAACATGTCAATCATTTGTTCATGATGTCACCAATGGAAGCTCCTTGTTGCCCCATATGATTGGGATTCCATTGGGCTTGAATCAGTTGATGATTGACACTTGATGATGAACATTCTGCCCAGTGTTGAGTTCCAAGTAGCTTTGGTCCAGGGTGTTACGTGAGGCTGGCTGGCTGGCTCAGCAACAGCAAGCCGCATGTAGTTCCGAGCTACAACTCTCTCCTCTGTCAGAAAATGGTTGGGAGCTTTCGGTGGCCATTGGCATTTAGCAGTGCATTACTTCACTCCTTCTCCTCCAATCAGAGCTGCTGAACCCTGGCGCATGTGTTAAGCTCCGCCTCTGCTAAGTGCTTAACCAATAGGGAGGGGTGAGGGCAATGGGGGGGGGGGAGCCAATCAGACTTCATTACAAGTGTCGTTTTTTTATTGAAATAATACCAAAGAAAATACATACATTGTCGTTTTTTTATTGAAATAATACCAAAGAAAATACATACATTTACTTACTAGCTGTGAATCACTTAACTGTCCATAACTATAATGTTGTCTTAATCAATTAATAACTACTTTTAATCAACAGATTGACATAAAATCCTCACCATAATTGAACATAATCATAATCACATAAATGCATATCCATAAACGAGCATACAAATAACAATAATGTGCTACAGTGATGGCCAATATTTATGTATAAGCTAGACTGTGTGTACTTTAATATTATAGTGGCATTGTACCAATTTGACTGAGGCATAGAGGGCTTTACTCCAGCCCTGTGTGTTTGTGTGTTTGTATGTGTGTGTGTGCGTGCGTGCTAACCGTGATCTGACTGGCTGTTACTAGGGTTGACGGTCCCTTGTCGTCTATCTGGCGAGGATGGAGAACCCGGCTACCCAGGAATACCTGGAAGACCAGGTAACATATAGACATCCTCTCCATGACAACACTTCCTGTTTTGTAATTCAACATAAAAAATGTTACCCGGAGTTTGACAATGTCTATGCGTATGTGTGCGTGTGTGCGTGTGTGTGTGTGTGTGTGTAGGTTCCAAGGGCGAGCCAGGTTTCCCAGGGGGTCCCGGTCGGCCCGGCTTTGATGGAGGGAAAGGAGAGAGAGGAGACCCTGGCTTCGGAGGTCGGCCTGGACCACAAGGTGACTAACACAGCTCATGTTCTTGCCCATTAGCTTCAACAATATCTCCACTCTTCTCTTTTCAAGCATGACCATCTAGTGACCACTAATCTGATTAAAACTGATATCTATGGTCCATTGTTGATATTTATAGTATATGACTTTATAGTATATGTCTATGTTCTTGTTCCCATGAGCTCATGTTAATTAGCCTTAACAATATCAACACTCTTCTCTGTTCTAGTGACCACTGATATCTATGGTCCATTGCTGCCAATTAGTGACAATAAATATGTAACGATCCCGGCAGTCTGAGTCGGGTCCTGTCTGTGGACTAGTTTTTTCTGCTCGGGATCTCCAGTTTCCCGAGGGTTCTGGAACGCTCCGGGGAGCTCTCTTGATTTCCGCACCTGCATCCCATCAGCAATCTGCACACCTGGTCCTGATCATCACCCTTCTTAGGCTCTGGCCTAACATCCATTCCCTGCCGGATCGTTAGCCATGAACATCACTCGTCCGGAACCTTCATCCAACCTCTGCCTGGTGGTCGGCGGCTGCCGAGCCATGATTGGATCAACCACTGCACCCCCAACAACTAATCAACGCCGCCCGCTCTGTTCCCTGGATTATTCAGCATCACTCTTGAATTTGTAAATAAACACTCACCTTCGTTTCAACTTACCTTGTCCTGGTCTGCTTCTGGGTTCTGGCTTTGTAACTTCGTGACAGAACGATCCGGCCAGTAATGAACCCAGCGGACCTGGACTCTGTTCGCCATGCCATTACCCATCAGGAGAAGATGTTGGGCCATCATAGCACGGAGCTACAGGAGATCGCGTTGGCAGTTCGGAACCTTTCTACCGGTCTGACGGAGGTCCAGAACCAGCGCAAGTTTCCGGTGGAGGATCCACTACCGGTTTCACCCATCTCGCCTGCCGCGTCTGAAGCGGTGTCCTTCCGTGAGCCCAAGGTTCCGACGCCGGATAAATATGAGGGGGGAGCTGGGAAGATGCCGTTCTTTCCTTATGCAGTGTGGGTTAGTGTTCGATCTACAGCCCTACTCTTATGCCACAGACAAGGCTAGGATAGCCTTTGTGATTGAGTTGCTGCGTGGTCGAGCGCTGGAGTGGGCTTCAGCCGTTTGGGAACGACAAGACCCCTGCATGGCTTCATACCAGGGGTTCACGGCCGAGATGAGGAAGCTCTTCGACCATTCCGTCCGAGGGAGGGACGCAGCTAGGCGCCTGTTTTCGCTCCACCAAGGAACTCGCAGCGTGGCCGACTTCGTGATCGAGTTCAAGACGTTGGCTGTGGAGAGTGGGTGGAATGAGGAGTCTCTGCAAGCGGCCTTTTACCAGGGTCTGTCGGAGCAGCTCAAGGATGAGCTGATCTCCTATCCGGAGCCTAGTGACCTGGACAGCTTGGTAGCCTTGTCTATTCGGGTGGATAATCGAGTCCGAGAGCGAAGGAGGGAGAAGCAATGGGGTCCGTCCAGTCGATCAGCTTCTCAGTTCCCAGTCGGGTCGGGTGGTGGACCAGAACACGTCGATCATTCTCCACCACAAAGGATTAGTGGAGAGGTCCTCTCTCCCGATTCTGAACCCATGCAAGTGGGGCGGCACGGGTTAACCAAGGAGGAGCGTCAACATAGACGTAAGACCAACTGCTGCCTCTACTGTGGTAGCTCGGGACATTACATCTCCACTTGTTCCCGGCGGTCGTCAAACTGCCCGGCTCGCTAAAGTTGGGAGGACTTTTAGCGAGCCAGTTTCAACCTCTCAGTACCTCTGTCAGACCCCGTTTCCCGGCTACCCTTGTGAACAGGAATCAGAGCTTAGCGATTAACGCTTTTATCGATTCAGGTGCCGATGGAAGCTTTCTTGATGCCGAGTTGGTGGAACAGCTGGGGCTTTCCAGGGAGCAATTGCCGGAAGCCATTGAAGCGACCACTCTGAACGGCAGTAGTCTGGCACGTATCACGATGAGGACTGAACCGGTTAAGATGCTGTTGTCGGGGAATCATTCGGAGATGATTTCATTCTTCATTCTGCCGTCTTCCCATGTTCCTCTGGTCCTTGGATACCCCTGGCTGAAGGAACACAATCCCACGTTCGATTGGGTGACGGGCAAGGTAACGAGTTGGAGCCTTGATTGTCATGCTAACTGTCTCAAGACTGCCTGTCCCCATTCGGTTCCCAGTCAGGTGATTGAGGCTAAACCCCCCAGATTTGTCCCTGGTTCCCGAGACATATCACGATTTGGGGGAAGTGTTCAGTAAGCAGAAGGCTCTGTCACTCCCTCCCCACCGACCATATGATTGTGCCATCAACCTGTTCCCTGGAGCTGTCTACCCCAAGGGAAGGTTATACAGTATCTCCCGCCCTGAACGTGAGGCTTTGGAGACCTACATCAAGGAGTCCCTAGCTGCTGGTCTCGTTCGTCCCTCGTCATCACCCCCTGGGGGCAGGATTCTTCTTTGTGGGTAAGAAGGATGGCTCTCTTCGACCGTGTATTGATTATCGGGGGTTGAATGACATCACGGTCAAGAACAAGTATCCCCTGCCCTTGATGAGTTCTGCCTTCGACTCCTTACAGGGTGCTACGGTGTTCACCAAGCTAGACCCTACGCAATGCGTATCACATGGTCCGGATCAGAGAGGGAGACGAGTGGTTGACGGGTTTCAATACACCGATGGGTCACTTCGAGTATCAGGTGATGCCGTTTGGACTGACCAATGCTCCAGCGGTATTCCAGAGTATGGTGAACGACGTCCTGAGAGATATGATCGGTCTCTTTGTGTTTGTTTACCTGGATGACATTCTGATCTTCTCGAAGGAACCTTCCGACCACGTCCAGCATGTCCGGCAGGTTCTGCAGCGATTGTTGGAGAATCGCCTGTTCGTGAAGGCCGAGAAGTGCGAGTTTCACGCCCACACGACATCCTTTCTCGGGTACATCATCTCCAGGGGAGAGATTAGGATGGACCAGGAGAAGGTTAGAGCGGTTCTGGAATGGGCCCAGCCCGGTACGAGATTGCAGCTCCAGAGATTTTTGGGGTTTGCGAATTTCTACCGCAGATTCATCCGGGATTACAGCCGTGTGGCCGCTCCGTTAACTGCCTTGACTTCCAGTATCAGGAGCTTCAAGTGGAATCCGGAGGCGGATCGAGCGTTTCTGGATTTGAAGAGGCGATTCACCAACGCACCGATTCTCTCTCAACCGGACACGGCCCGTCAGTTCGTCGTTGAAGTGGACGCGTCTGATGTGGGAGTTGGCGCCATCCTGTCGCAGCGATGCTCCACGGACAGTAAACTCCATCCCTGCGCCTACTACTCTCGTCGCCTTTCGCCTGCGGAGAGGAATTACGATGTGGGTAACCGGGAGCTTCTCGCGGTGAAACTTGCCTTGGAGGAGTGGCGCCACTGGTTGGAGGGGGCGGAGCAACCGTTTATTGTCTGGACTGACCACAAGAATCTTGCTTACGTGCAATCGGGTTAGACGTCTCAACTCCCGTCAGGCCAGGTGGTCGTTGTTTTTCGGACGATTCAATTTTTTCCCTGACGTTCCGACCTGGATCTAAGAACGGCAAGGCGGACGCCTTGTCTCGGATGTTCTCCAAGACGGAGGAGGGTGGGTCCAAGACCGAGACAATTCTCCCCCGGAACTGCGTCGTGGGAGCTGTTAGGTGGAAGATTGAGGAGGAGGTGATGGCGGCTCTTCGGACGCAGCCCGGTCCCGTAACGGTCCACCCGGTCGGTTGTTTGTGCCTGAGTCGGTTCGTCCTGCGGTCCTCAAATGGTCCCACGCCAGCAAGATGGCTTGTCACCCTGGCGTGGCTCGGACGATGGCGTTTCTTCGCAGACGTTTTGGTGGCCTGCCATGGCCGAGGATACTCGGGGTTATGTTGCTGCCTGTCCAGTGTGTGCGCAGAATAAGGGTACCAATCGGCCCAGCTCTGGACTACTTCACCCCCTTCCTATTCCCCGGCGACCATGGTCGCATCTGGCCCTGGACTTTGTCACTGGGTTGCCCGCTTCTGAGGGGAACACGGTCGTTCTGACTATCGTGGACAGATTCAGCAAGTTCGCCCACTTTGTGCCAATTGCCAAGCTTCCCTCTGCCTCGGAGACGTCCGAGATCCTGGTTAGGGAGGTTTTCAGGGTCCACGGGTTGCCCAGTGATATCGTTTCCGACCGTGGCCCTCAGTTTACCTCTGCTGTCTGGAAGTCCTTCTGTTTGGCCATTGGAGCTACAGTCAGTCTCACATCTGGTTTTCACCCCCAATCTAATGGTCAGGCGGAGAGAGCCAACCAGAAGATGGAATCCACGCTACGCTGCCGGGCCTCTTCCAACCCCACCTCCTGGGTCTCTCAGTTGCCTTGGGTTGAGTATGCCCACAATACTCTCCCCTACATCTGCCACTGGGATGTCTCCCTTCCAGTGCCTGTATGGCTACCAACCTCCCTTGTTCCCTTCTCAGGAGAAGGAGCTCTCAGTGCCTTCTGTTCAGGCCCATATTCGTCGTTGCCACCGGACCTGGCATCGGGCCAGAAAGGCACTCCTTAGAGTTTCGGACCGTATCAGCTCCAGGCGAATCGTCGCCGGATCCCCGCTCCCACCTACACCATCGGAGATAGGGTCTGGTTGGCCACACGGGATCTTCCTTTACGGACTGAGTCTAGGAAGTTGTTACCGAAGTTCATTGGTCCGTTTGTGGTGGAGAAGGTGATCAACCCGGTGGCAGTTCGACTCAAACTCCCGAGGACGCTCAGAGTCCATCCCACCTTTCATGTCTCCTGCCTCAAGCCTGTTTTCCTCAGTCCTCTGTTGCCTCCTCCGCCTCCTCCTCCTCCTCCTCGGATGATCGGAGGTGGTCCTGCCTACACGGTGCGACGCATCATGGATTCCAGACGGCGGGGCCGGGGTTTCCAGTATCTCGTGGACTGGGAGGGGTATGGTCCTGAAGAGAGGAGTTGGATTCCGCGGCGACAGATCCTAGATGCTGACCTCATCCGTGACTTCTACCGCCTCCATCCTGGCGCTCCGGGAGTCCGCCCGGTGGCGTTCGGCCGGAGGGGGGGTACTGTAACGATCCCGGCAGTCTGAGTCGGGTCCTGTCTGTGGACTAGTTTTTTTCTGCTCGGGATCTCCAGTTTCCCGAGGGTTCTGGAACGCTCCGGGGAGCTCTCTTGATTTCCGCACCTGCATCCCATCAGCAATCTGCACACCTGGTCCTGATCATCACCCTTCTTAGGCTCTGGCCTAACATCCATTCCCTGCCGGATCGTTAGCCATGAACATCACTCGTCCGGAACCTTCATCCAACCTCTGCCTGGTGGTCGGCGGCTGCCGAGCCATGATTGGATCAACCACTGCACCCCCAACAACTAATCAACGCCGCCCGCTCTGTTCCCTGGATTATTCAGCATCACTCTTGAATTTGTAAATAAACACTCACCTTCGTTTCAACTTACCTTGTCCTGGTCTGCTTCTGGGTTCTGGCTTTGTAACTCGTGACAAAATATTTACTGAATGAAATTGACTTAATGTTTCTATGACTTCCACTTACTCGTTTGATTGCTGCCAACACAAATTGCCTTTAGTGCTAAATGGCATACTGTATATACAGTAATAGTGAAAATAATGATTTATTGAATTGAACCGACTTTATCCCCCTCCCCCCTCTCTCAGGATTCCCTGGCCCCAGAGGAGATGCGGGGGTCCCAGGTATCCCAGGCGAGGGCCGTCCAGGGGCCCCAGGGAAGAACGGGCTCCCGGGGCGACCGGGGGAAAAGGGGCAGCCGGGGCAGGTGCTGGGGGCCTCAATAGGGCTCCCTGGATCACCTGGGTTCCCTGGAGGACCAGGAGACAAGGGAGAGCGAGGAGCGTCGGGACTACCTGGAGGATCAGGTGGGTCTCAGCATGATAATGAACTAATAATCTGATAAATTACCCTTTGGGGATCAATAAAGTAATCTATTGATCTATCTATTGATCAAACTGTCTGTCTGTCTCAATATGAAAATGGGGAACACTAAACTACCTACAACTTCAAAGGTTCAATGAAGCCTTCATAAGGCCCTTATAATGCCCACATAAATGCTTCACCTATTATTCCGTGGGGATGTTTCTATGTGGCTCTGTGTATCTGTACTGCATGTTCCTCTGTGTCCTGCTGTATCTTACCCTGTGTCCTGTATTCTCCCAGGTTTTGACGGACGGTCCGGTGTTCCCGGAGCTAAGGGCGAGCGCGGTACAGATGGCTACCCCGGAACGCCAGGTCTTCCCGGACTTCCTGGAGAGGGCAGACTGGGTGGATTTCCCGGTCCTGCCGGACCACCCGGAAGGAAAGGATTAACCGGATCTCCAGGTGAGAGTCGGAATGCAGGGAATGTCATAGGATTTCCGGAATTTTGTGAATGTTAGTGAATGTTGTCATTAATCCATTGAATCAATTGATTCCAGATCCTAGATATCTCCTAGTCGTTGGTGTCTTTCATTTTAGCCCACAGAGAGAACACTCAGACTCTCTCCTCCATGCCTGTGTGTTGATTGTGAATGCTCCCCACCACTCCTCTTCTTTATTGATATGTTCTCTCTATTTTTATTTTTATGACCTTCAGTTTGTTAGCCTGTAAATCCACTGGTTGCCTGTTTGTGATCTCCAAAAGCATTTATTTTCACCTCTCATTTTCTTTTCCATCTTCTCTTCCTTCTCCTCCTTCTTCCTCTCTTCCTACACCATCATCTACATCCATCCTATCATCCTTCCATCCCTCTCTTCTTGGTGATTGGTCTCTCCCTAGGCTGTCAAGGTGAGCTACTCCATTCCCTTCATCCTTCGCTCCGTCTTAGACCAGTCGCTCTAACCTCCCTCCCTTCTTGCCTCCTCCGCCCATCTTACCAACTCTAAATGCTCCTTGGGATTTGGAATTCCCCATTTTAGAACAACTGGCTTCTAGAACTGTTCTAAACCTTGAGCATTTGAGTCCAAAGAAAGAGATGTACAAAAATAGAAAGTTGTTCAACCTCATAGTACTTTTTCAGGTAGCACTAATCTTATAGGTGCAATCTTAGTGTTGGATCTCTACTAAACCTAGGATTGCAAATTTCCGGTAACTTTCCCAAAACTCTCTGGTTTTCCAAAAATCCTGGTTAGAAGATTCCCTGATTTCCTGCTTATTCCCTTCTGATTCCATGGATCTTCCAACAAGGATTTCTGGAAATCCTGGGAATTTTACCAGAATTTTGCAACCCTAACTAAACATAACTTAAGCCTTGCTGGCAGCAAGTGTGTGTATCGCTGTAACATTGATAGGCTTGTGTGAACCCTTACCTCATCTTAACCATCCAACCCACTCACCTCAACCTACGAGCCTAAAAGCCTGTTCTAGAAACATCTAGAAGACAGAAAACATAGAAGGCTTTCTAGAGGGTATTTATTATGTGGTTGAGCGATCTAATTTTACTCTGGAATTGCACTTGAGTGTACAGTATATTTTATCATGAATATTGGCATGATCATTTTTCATCCCTTGATAAGGGATTTGAATGTAACCTGTAACTATGTAAACCAGCAGGAAGAATTTACATTGATCTATCTCATATTCCATACTTTTTCTCAATTTAAGTGCAATTGCAGCTTAAACTAGGTCATGAAACAATGTAACTGAACATGTATTTACATTGTTGTTCACATGACTTGTTTGCATTCTGAACTACAATAATTAAGCGACAAAGCCCGAGGGGGTGTGGTATATGGCCAATATACACTATATATACAAACGTATGTGGACACCCCTTCAAATTAGTGGATTCGGCTATTTCAGCCACACCCGTTGCTGACACGTATAAAATCGAGCACACAGCCATGCAATCTCCATAGACAAACATTGGCAGTACTGAAGAGCTCAGAGATTTTCAACGTGGCACTGTCATAGGATGCCACCTTTCCAACAAGTCAGTTTGTAAAATGTCTGCCCTGCTAGAGCTGCCCCGGGTAACTGTAAGTGCTGTTATTGTGAAGTGGAAACGTCTAGGAGCAACAACGGCTCAGCCGTGAATTGGTAGACCACACAAGCTCACAGAACAGGACCGCCGAGTACTGAAGAGCGTAGCGCGTACAAATCGTCTGTCCTCGGTTGCAACACTCACTACCGAGTTCCAAACTGCCTCTGGAAGCAACATCAGCACAAGAACTGTTCATCTGGAGCTTCATGAAATGGGTTTCCATGGCCGAGCAGCCGCACACAAGCCTAAGTTCACCATGGAAACCCATAGGAAACGCGTTCTCTGGAGTGATGAATCACGCTTCACCATCTGGCAATCTGACGGACAAATCTGGGTTTGGTGGTTGCCAGGAGAATGCTACCGGTACCAATGCATAGTGCCAACTGTAAAGTTTGGTGGAGGAAGAATAATGGTCTGGGGCTCTTTTTCATGGTTCGGGCTAGGCCCCTTAGTTCCAGTGAAGGGAAATCTTAACACTACAGCATACAATGACATTCTAGACGATTCTATCCTTCCAACTGTGTGGCAACAGTTTGGGGAAGGCCCTTTCCTGTTTCAGAATGACAATGCCCCAGTGCACAAAGCAAGGTCCATACAGAAATGGTTTGTCGAGATCGGTGTGGAAGAACTTGACTGCCTGCACAGAGCCCTGACCTCAACCCCATCGAACACCTTTGGGATGAATTGGAACGCCGACTGCGAGCCAGGCCTAATCGCCCAACATCAGTGCCGACCTCACTAAAGCTCTTGTGGCTGAATGGAAGCAAGTCCCCACAGCAATGTTGCAACATCTAGTGGAAAGCCTTGCCAGAAGAGTGGAGGCTGCAGGTGAGCAGGTGTCCACATACTTTTGGTCATGTAGTGTACAACAGCTAAGTGCTGTTATTATGCGCGATGCAACACGGAGAGCCTGGATACAGCCCTTAACCGTGGTATATTGGTCATATAGCACAAACCCCCAAGGTGCCTTATTGCTATTATAAAATAAATGTTTTGTCATACCCGTGGTATACGGTCTGATATACAACGGCTGTCAGCCAATCAGCATTCAGGGCTTGAACCACCCAGTTTATAATGTAATTTAGATACTGAATATGATTGTAGTAGTAATAATAATAATAATAATAATAATAATATGTCAATTCAAGGTAAGTTGTGTTTATAACAGTGCAATAAAGGTAAGTTTTGATTATAAAAGTATAATATTGGTAAGTTTGGTTATTTTTATGTCATATGAATATATTTTTACTTTAATCTAATGTACTCCATTGATTCCCATAGGAAAGAGTTAGGCCTGACTCTCTGTTCTCTCCATCCCTGCCCAGGCTACCCCGGTGTGAAGGGAGCCAGAGGTGACGCAGGCTTCCCAGGCCCAGCTGGGATGAAGGGACAACCAGGAGAACCAGGAGGCGATGGCCCTCCAGGACTCAGGGATCTTCCAGGACCACCGGGCCCCGGGGGAAGAGACGGCATCCCTGGGGGACCAGGAAGAAAGGGTAGGGTGGTGGTGGATAACCAAACATACACAGCTCCATAGCTAACTTCCAAGCCAAGGTAGGGTGGACACTCATAATAGTGCAAATCTCAAATTACATCATTCAGTGCACTACTTTTAACCAGAGCCAAGTAGGGCACTTGGCATTTTTTGAGAGATGAATAGATTAATTGGACCCATACCCACTATTGCTCTATTGATGTTTATTTGGCTTGAAAATGTTGATGTAGAGTGGATATCAGTCAGATCCACTAGCCATTTTCTAATCATCATTATTTTCCTGTTCACAGGCGAGAGCGGTTACCCCGGACTGGTGGGTTTCCCCGGAATGCCAGGTAACCCTGGAAGACCTGGTGGTCCAGGAGGGAAAGGAGCTCCTGGATTCTCAGGAAGAGAAGGTCTGCCCGGAGACTTCGGAGCACCAGGACCTAAAGGTACAGGATTGGGAATGACAGAACTAATGGAATGATGACAAGGGAGTGGATAGGGAGTAGATTATCATTTGAATCTGACATGATGAATAGTCTCACAGTACTTTTTTGGTTTAGTTTCACAAAAGAATGTACTGGGCTTGCTCAAACCCTATGGCGTAGAAGAAACACTAATTGTATTATTTGGTTCAAAGAGAAACTGAACGACGTGGCTTCTTTCTCTGTGTGTGTATGTTCCAGGTGACAGAGGTGACACTGGTCTCCCCGGCGCACCCTCTCTGCCCGTCAGAGTTGAGTACATTGAGAAGGGACAGAGGGGCGACAATGGTGCCAACGGTCTACCCGGTTTCCCTGGACCTAGAGGTAGGTGGTAGGCTACAAATCAAAATCGTCATCCATTTTGTGCCAAATGTGTGTCACCAACAAGGTCTTACATCTGCCATTTTGTGCCAAACGTGTGCCACCAACCTAGGCTGAAGATAACAAAGGTTAAGACAAGAGGGTTCTAATATCCCATAACTCTTTGCATAAATGCAGAAGATTTCTAAACAATTGGACCAGAGATGCTAGTTATTAACGGCGCTTGTCCCATGAATTTCTTTCTTTTCAAAAGCTTCCTTTTGGAATTATTAGGTTGTCCTAACCTGGATATCTTCAACCTAGCCACCATCAAGCTCCTGCAGCAGCCATTTTGTGTTAAATGCTCTTCACCAACAAGCTCCTGCAGCAGCCATTTTGTGCCAAACGTGTGTCACCAACAAGCTCCTGCAGCCGCCATTTTAGATAAAATGCTCATCACCAACAAGTGCCTTCAGCTGCCATTAAGGATCAAATGCTCATCACCAACAAACTCCTACATCCTCCATGTTGTGCCTCCCTGTCCCCAGGTGACAAGGGTTTCCCAGGGCAGCCTGGTCGTCAGGGATTGCCCGGGCTGCCTGGTTATGCTGACAGGGCTAAAGGAGAACCAGGACTTCCTGGTCTCCCTGGACGCCCAGCCGGGCCAGGCTACCCAGGACCTAAAGGATCTCCCGGTATTATCGGCTTCCCTGGCATGCCTGGACCTAGGGTAGGCATATACACCACCATACAAAGAGGTTAAGAGTGACTTTGTAGGCAGTAGACAGAAGTGGCAGTTGATGTTATACTGAGTTTGACATATTATTTTTCTGTAGGGTGACGATGGCGAACCTGGCTTCCCTGGAAACCCTGGAGTCCCTGGTCAGCCAGGTGCTAAAGGTGAGTGGCTGTCACGTCACCTGTCGTATACCTACCTGTGAACCTCATGTCATCTTACTGTACCTGTGTCGGTCTCTTCCGTGTGCTATTCTCTTAACTGTATTCTCTTACCTATTGTATTCTGTTATCTCTGCCATTCTTTCCTGTATTTTTCAGTGTAAATGTTTTATATTGGTTAAGTTCTTTCCTGTATCTTTTCAGTGTAGGGGTTTTGTATTGGTTAAGATCTTACCTGTAAATTGTATGGTTCTCAGGTGAGAGAGGTGACTCGTCCGGCTACCCCGGTGGTCCGGGAGCTAAAGGTGAGGCCGGAACCCCTGGTTACTCAGGTGGCCCAGGTGCTAAAGGCGCCCCCGGGGACAACGGTTTCCCAGGCGGCCCTGGGTTCAGCGGACAGAAGGGAGCACTGGGAGATTCAGGAAGACCCGGACTCACGGGTGAGTGGGGATGATAATGTCACCGGAAGTGATGTCATAAAGGTCACACAGATGAATCAAGTCACAGGAAAGAAACCTCCTTATCATTATTCATCTATTCTTTACATTAGTTTGTGCTCACACATGTTCCCTGGTGTGTTTTTTGGGGTCCCCCCTTCTCAGGTACCCCTGGTTTCACTGGCGGTAAGGGTCTGAACGGATACCCAGGAGGAAGAGGTCTAGATGGGACGCCTGGCCGCCCCGGCTCCCCTGGAACATCTGGAGAGAAAGGTTTGTTTAGACACACACACTGAACCATAGTCTCCTCTAGCTTTTCCATACCACACATTACCGTTTGTAATACAACATCATTGGCCTGAGAGAAAATAGTTCCTTCTCTATCTTAAACTGACATGGCCCGCTCTGACATAACTTTAGTACAATGTCATTTATTGAAGTTGATATTATAATGCAATAATAGTGTTCTTTCTCAAGGTCTGCCAGGATCTCCTGGTCTTGATGGGCTCAACGGACTGGCTGGACCCAAGGGTCTACCAGGAACCCCAGGTTATAGTGAGGGGGGTCGTCCCGGCACCCCTGGCGTGGCTGGTCTGAAGGGAGAGAGGGGCTCCTCCATCCCAGGAGGACCTGGGTACAATGGAGAGAAGGGAGCTAGAGGAGAGTCAGGTGAGAAAGATCACTCAATCCGTCAATCAAATAATCAATCAAGTGTATTTTATAGCCCTTTTTATATTGGCAGTAGTCACTAAGTGCTTTACAGATAGCCGGCCTACAACCCCAAAGAGCAAGCAATGCAGAGGTAGAAGCACAGATGAGCATAGATGAGTAACGTTGAGTAACCTTGATGAGTAACGTGATGACCGACTTCAACCCTAACCTTGCCTATAGACTTGTGTTTGCTCCCCGAGCTAATGCATATGCTTTAGCTCAGCGGGCAAAAACAGTCTTGTGGTGTGCAGAAGACCAAGGTTTCGAACACCGGTCGTTCACACAGACATAGATAATATACAGTGCCTTCGGAAAGTATTCAGACCCCTTGACTTTTTCCACTTTTTGTTACTTTACAGCCTTATTCTAAAATGTATGAAATTGTTTTATTTATTTATCACATTTGTGACCGACTGCCTCGATTCGGTCTTATGTAGCAACATTTGAAATTGTGTTTTTTTACATTGGATAAAAGTAGAGACTCAGAGCTAGAAAATTGTATATCATGCAGTTGAGGAACAATGGGAAAGTAATTCTGCTTTGAAAGTTGATAAACTTTTGAGAAAATGGCGCTTGAATGTTTTGGTACACCTACTGGAGAGCTCTTCTTCTGTCTACACCCATTCAGCATCGTTCATACCCTCTTAAGCCTTAGTCCGACCCATCTCTTTAAGGATTCACATGTGAGGCCATGTGGTAAACAGTCTATATCAAATAAAATCTAAGTTTATTTGTCACATGCACAGGACACAGAAGGTGTAAATCGTACAGTGATAGTACTTGCAATATCAAAAACAGGAAGTGTCCAGATAAAAATATGTTATAAATATTTTATCGTTATTAGATTACGCTTACCCGACACACTTGTCTAAATTGATGGGTCATGTGAAGGAAATGCTATAACCACCCCTCACCCACATCTAGCTAAGTGGATGGGTCACTATTGTCTAGACATGTACACATGTTCATGAAATACAATCGATGGCCGTAATCACCCCCAGACACACCTGCTAATTTGATGGGTCATGTAATAATACGGGCGAAGTGGAGTCTTTTGTTTAGACATTAGCTAGGTAGATAGCTAGCTAAACAATGAACCGGCATAATCCCAACTCACACTACTACCAATACAAACATTGTCATAGCTGTAGTATGAATCTGCAGGTAGCTAAAGCTAACAAACTAGGTGCAACGTTAACTAGCTAACATTAGGCTATAACTAGCAATGCAAATGGATTTCTGATTCAAATAATATTACTACACAGATCATACACGTAATGTTAGCTAGCAAGCCAGCAAGCTAATGTTTGCTAGCTAACTAACAGTATGCTTTAACTTGCAATAAAAATGACTTTGACAAAATTAGAAACTTGTAGATAGACTCTTACCCGTATACATGGATGAATGCTTCACGGCAGACTGGAACCATTTAACTCAGTTTTGTTTGTAGCAACATCTTGTTTGGCCAGCTTTGTGTCAAGTCACTCCGGTTCACACTGACCGTGGCGTGTGCAGAAAGTTCCCTACCTTCTCCCCTTTCCACCTGCCTCCTACATTTTTGCGGTAATGCTGCAGTCAGTTTGTTGTAATTTTGGATACAGCAGAAATGTCCATATATTTTTGTTAACTGCATGTATGACTTAACTCCACCAGTCCTATTTATGATATCATTTACAAAGATTATATATATTATAATTTTTTATTACAAAAATAATGTTTTTTTTATCAATTAGTATATTTGAGTTTAACCATAATATTTGTTGTGATATTTGTTCTGTCTTTTCTGGTGTATTAAACTGAAATTGCAACCAGCTTTCTATGGCTTGTTTTAAAAGTAGCGATATTTTGGAGATTATTTCATTTTCAAATAACCGACAGTGAGAGGTTGTAATCTGAATGAAGGGAAAAAGGCCATTCTTGAACAAGGGGTGAGCAATTCTTACTAATCTGCTAGAGAACCAGTTTGGATTTAATTATAGTTTTTGTATGCCTTTAGTGAGAGGTACAATGCTTTAATATTTAATAATTGTAGTCCTCCGAATTCATATTCATTATATAAAAAGGGCCCGTTTAATTTTGTCTGGCTTGTCGTTCCAAATAAAGTAGAACATTTTTTGCTCATATAATTTAAAAACACAAATCTTTAGGTGTAGGCAGGGCCATAAGTAAATAGGTAAACTGGGATATGACTAAATTTTTCCACAAATAGACAGGTGTTGGTAGCAAGATCTTATCTAATTTGGCTAACTGTCTATTAAAATGTATTGTAGTGAGATCATTTCTTCTTTTGGGATATGAATACCGAGTATGTCCACTTCACCGTCGGACCATTTTATTGGTAAACTACACGGTAATGTACAGTGAGGGAAAAAAGTATTTGATCCCCTGCTGATTTTGTACGTTTGCCCACTGACAAAGACATGATCAGTCTATAATTTTAATGGTAGGTTTATTTGAACAGTGAGAGACAGAATAACAACAACAAAATCCAGAAAAACGCATGTCAAAAATGTTATAAATTGATTATAATTATAATTAGGGAAATAAGTATTTGACCCCTCTGCAAAACATGACTTAGTACTTGGTGGCAAAACCCTTGTTGGCAATCACAGAGGTCAGACGTTTCTTGTAGTTGGCCACCAGGTTTGCACACTTCTCAGGAGGTATTTTGTCCCACTCCTCTTTGCAGATCTTCTCCAAGTCATTAAGGTTTCGAGGCTGACGTTTGGCAACTCGAACCTTCAGCTCCCTCCACAGTTTCTATGGGATTAAGGTCTGGAGACTGGCTAGGCCACTCCAGGACCTTAATGTGCTTCTTCTTGAGCCACTCCTTTGTTGCCTTGGCCATGTGTTTTGGGTCATTGTCATGCTGGAATACCCATCCACGACCCATTTTCAATGCCCTGGCTGAGGGAAGGAGGTTCTCACCCAACATTTGACGGTAAATGGCGCCGTCCATCGTCCCTTTGATGCGGTGAAGTTGTCCTGTCCCCTTAGCAGAAAAATATCCCCAAAGCATAATGTTTCCACCTCCATGTTTGACGGTGGGGATGGTGTTCTTGGGGTCATAGGCAGCATTCCTCCTCCTCCAAACACGGCGAGTTGAGTTGATGCCAAAGAGCTCGATTTTGGTCTCATCTGACCACAACACTTTCACCCAGTTCTCCTCTGAATCATTCAGATGTTCATTGGCAAACTTCAGACGGGCCTGTATATGTGCTTTCTTGAGCAGGGGGACCTTGCGGGCGCTGCAGAATTTCAGTCCTTCACGGCATAGTGTGTTACCATTGACAAGATCCTCCCGTGTAGTTCTGGGCTGATTCCTCACCGTTCTCATGATCATTGCAACTCCACAAGGTGAAATCTTGCATGGAGCCCCAGGCCGAGGGAGATTGACAGTCCTTTTGTGTTCTTCCATTTGCGAATAATCGCACCAACTGTTGTCACCTTCTCACCAAGCTGCTTGGCGATGGTCTTGTAGCCCATTCCAGCCTTGTGTAGGTCTACAATCTTGTCCCTGACATCCTTGGAGAGCTCTTTGGTCTTGGCCATGGTGGAGAGTTTGGAATCTGATTGATTGTTTCTGTGGACAGGTGTCTTTTTATTTAGGTAACAAACTGAGATTAGGAGCACTCCCTTTAAGAGTGTGCTCCTAATCTCAGCTCGTTACCTGTATAAAAGACATCTGGGAGCCATAAATCTTTCTGATTGAGAGGGGGTCAAATACTTATTTCCCTCATTAAAATGCAAATCAATTTATAACATTTTTGACATGTGTTTTTCTGGATTATTTTGTTGTTATTCTGTTACTCACTGTTCAAATAAACCTACCATTAAAATTATAGACTGATAATTTCTTCTTCAGTGGGCAAACGTACAAAATCAGCAGGGGATCAAATACTTTTTTCCCTCATTGTAAAAGTTATCATTTGGTTTTAATCCAGAGAGGTTAGAGAAAGTATCTAGATCAGGGGTGTCAAACGTCCGGCCCGCGGGCCGGATAAGTATAAAAATGCGCTGCAATTTTTCAATAAAATAAACTGCTGTTCCAATTGCGTCCACTGGATGGCGCAATAGCAATTGTGTTAAGCAAGCAAACTGTTTATACCGGGGCAGAGCAAGTAGGTCAAGCACGTGCAGCCAATGAGCTACTTTGTTTTGCCCGCGATATTTATTACGGCTTCTACTTTTAACATTATGTGCTTTGGCACCCTCATTGCCCCAATATGTCTCTGTCAAAAAAGAGAAAAGTGGACGCAGAGTGCAGTGTTCCAAGAAAAATGGTAATCCTATTTAATCACGGAATTGAATGGGAAAGCTGTATGTTTGGTGTGTTCAGAGCATGTTGCAGTGCTGAAAGAATATAACCTTCGTCGCCACTATGTGAGTCTTCATGCCGACAAATATGACAACTTTCAAGGACAGCGGAGATGAGAAGGTGAATGAACTGTTGGCGGGTCTGAAGAAACAGCAGTCTGTGTTTACTCACAGCCGAGACATCAGTGACGCTGCAGTGAAAGCTAGCTACCTCATTGCTAATGAAATCGCAGTGGCTTCAAAACCATTTAGTGAGGGTGAATTTGTAAAAACATGCATGATGAAGGCAGCGGAGATTGTGTGCCCTGAAAAGCGGCAGGCTTTTGCAAATATCAGCCTGACAAGAAACACAGTTGCAGACAGGATTTCCGATCTTTCAGTGGATTTGGACAGCCAGTTGAAGCAAAAAGTAAAGTCATTTATTGCGTTTTCGGGTTGCAATTGATGAAAGCACGGACATTACAGATGTTGCACAACTGGCCATTTTCATCCGCTGAGTTGATGACACATTGACCGTCACCGAGGAGTTTGTGGAGTTGGTGCCGATGACAGATACAACGACAGCAGCTGATATTTTTACCGCACTCGTCGGGCGCGCTGGACAGGGTCGGAGTGGACTGGTCCCGCGCTGTCAGCCTGGCTACAGATGGTGCGCCCTCAATGATCGGGAAAAAAGCAGGCGTTGTGACAAAGTTCAGAGAGAAAGTGCAATCTGCAAATGGAGGACGTGATTTTTTGACTTTTCACTGTATTTTGCACCAGGAGGCTTTGTGTTGCAAGTCATTAAAGATGGATAACGTCATGAAGGTGGTCATCCAAACTGTTAATTTCATCCGATCCAGAAGCCTGAATCACTGTCAGTTTGACAGCCTTCTCAGAGAGAAAGACCACATCTATGGCCTGCCATACCACACTGAGGTAAGATGGTTAAGCCGAGGTGCTGTGCTGAGGCGTTTCTTTGATTTACGAGAAGAAATTGAACAGTTCATGGAAGAAAAGGGCAAACCAGTGTTAGAATTTCATTCCGCAGAATGGATGCAGGACCTTGCATTTATGGTGGATGTTACAGAGCACCTGAATAACTTGAACAAACAGCTGCAAGGGCGCAACAAAGTTGTCACGCAGTATTATGACAGCATACGTTCTTTCAAGTTGAAGCTGTCATTGTGGGAGACGCAACTTGCCGGTGGTGATGCAGCTCAATTCCCCTGTCTGAAAAATGTGTACGCGACCCAACATGTGGCAGACATGAAGCGGTTCAAAGATAAAATAACGGGACTGTTACGGGAGTTTGAGCAACGCTTTCAGATTTATGTTTATATGTTTTTATGTTGATGTGCTATTGTTTTTAATTGATTTTATTTGTATATTTAACCTATTCTTGACTCTGTGGTTCTTGCACTTGTTTGGGGAACAGGATTTCATTATTTTTATCTACATTTCTGCCTGAGAAATGACACCCTGATATAGTTCTGTGATCTGTGAAACAGTTCTGTTAATCACTGAGGCATTGTGTGTTTGTGTGTTCTTTTTCTTTAGAATTTTCAAATAAACTTGACGTGTTTTATGATTAATAGTGATGTTGTGCTTGTACTATTTTGGACACACTGTCCTCAGGCTCCAGCTTTATGTTGTATGTTGATCGTATTAAAACAAAGAAAACAATCTGAAGTTGTTGTTTTTAAGTTATATATACCATGATTTTTCCGGTCCGGCCCACTTGGGAATAGATTTTCCTCCATGTGGCCCCTGAGCTAAAATGAGTTTGACACCCCTGATCTAGATCCTCTATGAGGCTGTGCAGGAATCCAACCTCTCACAGCTTTGTTTTTAAGCCCTGGATTTCTATCCCCTTGATATTATTGTTGGATCTGATATTAATAGCTAACATTTCGATGGCCATAATAAATAGATATGCCGATAGTGGACAACCTTGTTTTACTCCTGTTGACAGTTTAATACCTTCTGAGAAGTAGCCATTATTTACTATTTTACACCTGGGGTTACTATACATAACTTTAACCCATAGTATAAGAGATTCTCGTAAATTAAAAAATAGTCCAGGCATTTATTTTTATTTAACCTGATTTAACTAGGCAAGTCAGTTAAGTGGTCCTCTGTAGCTCAATTGGTAGAGCATGGCGCTTGTAACGCCAGGGTAGTGGGTTCGATCCCCGGGACCACCCATACGTAAAAATGTATGCACACATGACTAAGTCGCTTTGGATAAAAGCGTCTGCTAAATGGCATATTATATTATATTATTAAGAACAAATTCTTATTTACAATGATGGCTTATCAAAAGGCAAAAGGCCTCCTACGGGGACGGGGGCTGGGATTAAAAATGTAAATATAGGACAAAACACACATCACGACAAGAGACACCACAACACTACATAAATAGAGACCTAAGACAACAACATAGCATGGCAGCAACTATATAATTTATCAATTCCAGTCGTGCTTTATCAAAGGCCTTTTCAAAGTCAGTAATGAATACCATGCCTGGTTTCCCAGATTTTTCATAGTGTTCTTGTCACACCCTGGTTCGGGGACTCATTATGTTGAACCAGGGTGTGTTCATTCTATGTTTTCGGTTTCTCTGGTGGGTGTTCTAGGTGGTTTATTTTCTATGTTTGCCGGTGTGACTCCCAATCAGAGGCAAACGAGTGTCAGCTGTCGGCTGTTTGTCTCTGATTGGGAGCCATATTTAATCTATCTGTTTTCCTTTCGGGTTGTGGGATTTTGTTCGTGTGTGTTCGTGTTGTACCACAGACGTCACGGATTCGTTGTTTGTTTCTTTGTTGCTGTTAGTAGTATTCAGTATAGAACTTCACGGATCGTCATTTGTTGTTTTCTTCGTGGTTGCTTTAAGTTAATAAAGTCATCATGTTCACTCGCAACGCTGCGCATTGGTCTCCTCCTTCCGACGTTCGTGACAGAATAACCCACCCTCAAAGGACCAAGCAGCGCGTCCAGGAGCAACGGCATCAGCAGGACCATCATCGTCGGAAGGACGAGAGGCAACCCCAAAAAAATTTTGGGGGGGGGCACATGGCTTGGGCGACGGAGCAGCAGGAGGCTGCCACAAGGCAGAGTCAGAGGGCTGCCAGGTTAAGGGGGCTGACGGAGGCAGAGAAGGGACGGATTCAGTGGGCTACCAGGTCAAGGGGGCTACTGGGTAAAGCAGGGAAGGAAAGTGTTGAGGCACGGCGTGAGGTACTGGGGTGTGTAACCAGTTCGGTCCGGCCCGTTCCTAGTCCCGAGGTGCAGCCAGTAGTGTGTGTTCCCCGTCGGTGCACGGCCTGTTCCGGTCCCTCGCACTAAGTGTACGGTGCGCGTCGCCAGCCCGGTTCGACCTGATCCTGCCACCCGCACCAAGTGTACTGGTGCGCGTCGCCAGCCCAGCCCGGCCTGTTCCGGCCACTCGCACCAGGGATACGGTGCGCGTCGCCAGCCCGGCCCGGCCTGTTCCTACTCCACGCACCAGGGATACGGTGCGCTTCGCCAGCCCGGCCCGGCCTGTTCCGGCCTCTCGCACCAGAGATACGGTGCGCGTCGCCAGCCCAGCCCGGCCTGTTCCCGCTCTCCGCACTAGGCTTAATGTGAGTCCCCAGGGTCCAGCATGCCCTGTTCCGGCTCTCCGCACTAGCCCTTATGTGCGTTCCCAGGGTCCAGCATGCCCTGTTGCTTCTCCCCGCACTAGCCCTGAGATGCGTGTCCTCAGCCCGGTACCTCCTGTTCTAGACGATCGTGACAGAAAATCCCACCAAGACCAGACCAAGCAGCGTGTCCAGGAGCTGAAGGGCGATAATTGGAAACAGAGGAGCGAGAATTGGGCGAGAATGATGGAGGCCTGGTCCACGGGGGAGGAGAGACCCCCAGAAATTTTTTAGGGGGGCTCACGACGCCGGGGCAGCAGGTGTACGGGGTTGGAGGAGTGCAGGAGGTTGGCAGATAGGGCCGCCAGGTTAAGGGGGGCCACTGGTCACGAAGGGGAAGGAAGGTGTAGAGGCACGGCCAAGGGTACTGGGGTGTGTTACCAGTCCGGTCCGGCCCGTTCCTGATCCCCGTGTAGGGCCAGGGGTGTGTGTCCTCAGTGCGGTCCTGTCTGTTCCTGTTCCTCGCATGGAGCCTGTGGTGCGCGTCCCCCAGCCCAGCCCGGCCTGTGCCTGCTCCCCGCACCAAGGATACGGTGCGCGTCGCCAGCCCGACCCGGCCTGTTCCGGCCACTCGCACCAGGGATACGGTGCGCTGCCGCCAGCCCGACCCGGCCTGTTCCGGCCACTCGCACCAAGGATACGGTGCGCGCCGCCAGCCCGACCCGGCCTGTTCCGGCCACTCGCACCAGGGATACGGTGCGCGCCGCCAGCTCCGACCCGGCCTGTTCCGCCACTCGCACCAGGGATACGGTGCGCTGTCGCCAGCCCGACCCGGCCTGTTCCGGCCACTCGCACCAGGGATACGGTGCGCGTCGCCAGCCCAGTCCGGCCCATCCAAGCTTCCCGCACCAAGTCTGTGGTGCGCCTCGCCAGCCCTGTCCGGCTCGTCCCTGCTCTCCGCACCAAGTCAGTGGTGTGCGTCGCCAGCCCATTCCGGTCCATTCCTGCTCCACGCACCAAGCCAGGGGCGCGTGTCGTCAGTCCGGCTCCGACAGCGGGGCTAGACAGGACCAGGAGTACTTTGGGGGGTTGGAGAGGAAGTGGGGATCAAGCCCGGAGCCGGAGCCGCCGCGAGGAAGAATGCCCACCCAGCCCTCCCCTGTTTTGCTCGGATTTAGGCGCGGTCACAGTCCGCGCCTTTAGGGGGGTACTGTCACACCCTGGTTCGGGGACTCATTATGTTGAACCAGGGTGTGTTCATTCTATGTTTTCGGTTTCTCTGGTGGGTGTTCTAGGTGGTTTATTTTCTATGTTTGCCGGTGTGACTCCCAATCAGAGGCAAACGAGTGTCAGCTGTCGGCTGTTTGTCTCTGATTGGGAGCCATATTTAATCTATCTGTTTTCCTTTCGGGTTGTGGGATTTTGTTCGTGTGTGTTCGTGTTGTACCACAGACGTCACGGATTCGTTGTTTGTTTCTTTGTTGCTGTTAGTAGTATTCAGTATAGAACTTCACGGATCGTCATTTGTTGTTTTCTTCGTGGTTGCTTTAAGTTAATAAAGTCATCATGTTCACTCGCAACGCTGCGCATTGGTCTCCTCCTTCCGACGTTCGTGACAGTTCTATTGTTTCCAGTACTTGTCTTATATTATCTCCAATGTATCATCGATGTAAAAAACCTGTCTGATTAGGATGAATAATGTCTGACAATACCTTTTTAATTGTATGCGCTATGCATTTTGCTAGGATTTTGCCATCACAACACTGAAGTGTAAGGGGCCTCCAGTTTTTTAGGTGGACTGGATCTTTATATTTACCACCTGGGTCCTGTTTCAGTAATATTGAAATCAGACCTTGCTGAGTATCCGATAGTCTACCATTTTTATAGGAGTGGTTAAAACATGCTAATAACGGACCTCTGAGTACATCGAAAAAAGGTTTGATATGCCTCAACTGGTATGCCATCCAGCCTGGAGTTTTCCCGGACTTAAAGGCTTTAATTGTATCAAGTTCCTCCTCTGTAATTTGACCTCCATGAGTCTTTCTGAACAACTGTTAATTTTACACTATTAACATAAATATAATCCATACAATTAACTTCAGTTAGTGTGTAACAGGTTTCTGTAAATTCTTTTTGGTAGCATTTCTGTGTTGAAGATTAAAAAATAATATATTCCATCGAGTTTGCTTTATTTATTATAATATATTACACTTGACCTTTCTTGAATAAATTCCTCCAGTTCTTTTAGTTTTTCCTCTAACTTATTCTGTGCCTCTATGGGACAGTTTTTATTGCTATCTCTCTGTATTGTTACTTCCTCTATTTCCTTTGTTAATATAAACAGTTTCTACCTAAATATCTTTTGTTTTAAATATGAGTATTGAATTGCATGGCCTCTAAAAGGCACATTTAAAAGTGTCCCATACAATAAGGGGATCTGCTGTACCTGTGTTATGTAGGAAAAAGTCAGTTATAAATTATTCTGTCTTGGTTAAAAACAAGTTGTCTTCCAGTAGGCTCTGATAAAATGTCCAATATCCTCGCACTCCCGGAAATTCTGTAAGAGTAATGTATATACCAATTATTTGATGGTCCGACCACATTCTGTCCCCTATCAACACTCTTAACTTTTGGTGGCAGCGAGAATAACATAAGAAAGTAGTCAAGATGACTAGCTTGATTGAGCCTCCGCCATCCATGATTTCCTTAAGTGCATGAGGGTGATAGTTTGATAGTTTATGGTCCATAATATATTTGTTAGTGCACTATTCCCTGTAATAGTGCACTACTTTTGACCAGAGTCTGTTTCTAAAGCAGAAACAGTGAGGCACCTAGGGTAACGTGTGTGTGTTGATGCTGACCCCAACTCTTGTCTGGATGTCAGGGGGTCCTGGTATGACGGGCTTCCCAGGTCTGCCTGGTCCTCGCGGGGAGACGGTCGATTCTAACATCCCTGGACCACTGGGAAACCCTGGCCTGCCTGGAATCGATGGAGAACAAGGTAATTTAACCCTTCATTTGGCCCTTTATAAAACTATAGATTGACCAGCTGAGATTTGTCTCCTCCTTATATTTCCCCTCTTATCTCTTTCCTCCTTCCATCTCTCCATCTCTTACCACTCTATATCTATACCTAGTTCACTGAGTGTTAAATTACTAACATCTCCTCTCTCCTCTATCCGTTCCTCCAGGTTGTCCTCTTCTCCTTCTCTTTCTCTCCATTTCTCCCTCTGAGTCATCTCTCCTTCTCCTCCCTCCATCTAAATCCAACACTCTATAGACCTCTATACTGTAGCTAGTTCACTCTTGTGTTAATTGTTTATGGTCGGATCCTCCAGGTTACCGTGGTCCTCCAGGCCCCCCAGGCCCACCTGGGCCCGGTACAACCCAGGGAGACAGAGGCGACGCTGGGCTATCTGGCATCCCTGGTACCCCTGGTAACCGTGGAGACCCTGGGGGTCCAGGTGGCATAGGACGGGACGGAAACCCTGGATTCAAAGGTACAGGGATGACAAATCAATGTACTGTAATATCCATCAGAATGTTATTTGAAAGCAAGGTACAGTGATGATGGCTCTCAGAATGAGGATGATTACCCTGATTGGGTCAACAATAGGGTTTCAAAAAAGGCTGCTTTATTTAAAGTAAGAGTCACGTTTGAATATCAACCTAAATTGGATGTTGATCTGACATTTTCTTACCCGGTAGTTGGTGTACCATGTACCATGTGTCTGATGGGGCTTGTTGTTAATGTTGTTGTTGTTGTGTTGCCCAGGAGCGAGAGGTGACTCTGGGTACAGTGGAGCATCAGGACAAAAGGGCTTCCCTGGAGATCCAGGATACTATGGAGGGAAAGGACCCAAAGGAAGGAGAGGTGAGAGACTTATCATTTTAACACACATTGATCTTGAAGATGAAACACTTGTCTTTGTCAATTTGATCAATTCATTGTAAAAAATGTACCTCTCATTTTGCTTTCTCTTTCTCTCTCTCTCTCTACCCCCCTCTCTCTCTCAATTCAATTCAATTTAAGGGGCTTTATTGGCATGGGAAACATATGTTTACATTGCCAAAGCAAGTGAAATAGAGGATAAACAAAAGTGAATTAAACAATAAATATATTAACAGTAAAAATTACACTCACAAAAGTTCAAAAATAATAAAGACATTTCAGGTGTCATTATGTCTATATACAGTGTTGTAATGATGTGCAAATAGTTAAAGTACAAAAAGGAAAATAAATAAAAACAAATATAGGTTGTATTTACAATGGTGTTTGTTCTTCACTGGTTGCTCTTTTCTTATGGCAACAGGTCACAAATCTTGCTGCTGTGATTGCACACTGTGGTATTTCACCCAATAGATATGGGAGTTTATCCAAATTGGATTTGTTTTCAAATTCTTTGTGGGTCTGTGTAATCTGAGGGAAGTATGTGTCTCTAATATGGTCATACATTTGGCAGAAAGTTAGGAAGTGCAGCTCAGTTTCCACCTCATTTTGTGGGCAGTGTGCACATAGCCTGTCTTCTCTTGAGAGCCAGGTCTGACTATGGCAGCCTTTCTCAATAGCAAGGTTATGCTCACTGAGTCTGTACATAGTCAAAGATTTCCTTAATTTTGGGTCAGTCACAGTGATCAGGTATTCTGCCACTGTGTACTCTCTGTTTAGGGCCAAATAGCATTCTAGTTTGCGCTGTTTTTTTGTTAATTCTTTCCAATGTGTCAAGTAATTATATTTCTGTTTTCCCCCTCCTTTCCCCTCCTCACACCTCTCTCCCTCCCCCTCTAGGTAATTATGGTAAAAAGGGACCCCCAGGTATAATTTTCCCCGGGCCGAACATCCAGATAACCTATGGAGACATGGGAGGCCCCGGGGCCAACGGAGCTCCAGGGGCCGTGGGAGAACCAGGCAATCCCGGCATGCCAGGCAGAGCTGGTAAGTAGCCCACTTAGAACACTTGAGTAACCTACTGGGACTATATTCACAAAGCATCTCAGAGAAAGAGTACTGAACTAGGATCGGTTTTGCCTTGTGTGGATTCAGACTAACCACAGTCACCCCCTAATCCCAGATCTAGGATCAGTTTACACTACCCTGATCCAAACCTGACCCATTAGGGATTAAAACATGAAGTAACATCAGATCCTCATCCTCTGTTCCAGGTCCTAAAGGCAGGCCTGGTGGGGTGGGGAAGCTGGGGAGGAACGGAGGGTCAGGTCTGGATGGACCTCTGGGAGGCTCTGGTCCTCCTGGTTTCCCTGGACCTACCGGGTCACAAGGTATGTATGTGTGTGTGTGTGTGTGTGTGTGTGTGTGTGTGTGTGTGTGTGAGAGAGAGAGAGAGAGCATGAGTGTGTATACCGTCTACAGTATATTTGCCTACTGTGAGTATGTTTGTGTATCTAGAATGTCTGTATGTGAATCCATCTGAACACACTCTATACAATATGACAAGTCTTACATTGCTTTATAACCGCATCATAATGCATTATAGCCGGAGGTTTTAAGTAAAGTGTTACCCAACATTTGAACCTTTACTACTTACATACTCCCTCCCATCTTCTCCCCTCCCCTCTCTTTTCACCTCCCCTCCTCCCCTCTCCCTTCCTCTCCTCTCCCCCCCTCCCCCCCAGGTCTGCCCGGTAAGCCCGGCCTGCAGGGTCCCCCAGGTAGTGTGGCACGCAGCAGGAGTATTGGCTACACTCTGGTGAAGCACAGTCAGAACAACCAGGTGCCCATGTGTCCTCAGGGCATGGCTCAGCTCTGGGAAGGATACAGTCTGCTGTATGTGGAGGGGCAAGAGAAGGCCCATAACCAGGACCTCGGTGCGTCACACACATGCTTGCACACACACCCACACGCACACACACACACACACACACACACACACACACACACAAGGGCAACATGAGCGATTATACGATTCGGGCAGGCAGAGCGACCTACAAAACTTGCGGAAAGCTAAACTTTATATCTCCCCTCCCCTATCTCTCCCCCCTCTCTCCCTCCTCTTCCAGGTATGGCGGGCTCCTGCCTTACCCGTTTCAGCACTGTCCCCTTCCTGTACTGCACGCCCAACGAGATCTGCTATTACGCCAGCCGCAATGACAAGTCCTTTTGGCTGTCCACCACGGCGCCCATCCCCATGATGCCGGTAGGAGAGGAGGCCATCAGCCAGTACATCAGCAGGTGCTCCGTGTGCGAGGCCTACTCCCAGGCTGTAGCTGTCCACTCACAGGACCTCACCATCCCCACCTGCCCTGCCGGCTGGAGGTCCCTCTGGATCGGGTACTCCTTCCTCATGGTGAGTTAGGGGGGATTAAGGCCAGATTCAATCCACTGTGCATTATAGAGCACTGTCGCCCAAAGTGTCTTTTAAAGCCAATATTCCTGCGTTTGAGATCACATTCATGGTAAACGCTGAAGATGTCGGCTCAATCGTAAATTACCTTTAAATATCAAGCACGCTTTGAATCCTGGCCTATATTCTATTCTCTAATGAAAGCTAGTTCACTACCCAATAACTCTATAGTCGAAACCACCATCTAGAAACGAACACCTAGATCTTATCTGGTCCCCTCCCCTCTCTCCCTTCCCCCCCATACAGCACACTGCTGCCGGGGCTGAGGGCGGCGGCCAGTCCCTGGTATCTCCAGGGTCCTGTCTTGAAGACTTCCGCGCCACGCCCTTCATCGAGTGTAACGGGGCCAAGGGCACCTGCCACTACTTTGCCAACAAGTACAGCTTCTGGCTGACCACGGTTGAGCCTAACCGGGAGTTCGACCCCCCTCCGATGGACACACTGAAGGGAGGCAACCAACGCAGCCGAGTCAGTCGCTGTCAAGTCTGCAGCAAGATCTTGTAGCTGGGATAAGAGTTGAAGATGGAGAGATAGAGAGAAGATATGGAAAATGAAAGAGAGAGAGACTGAAACAACAAAGGAGAGGGTAATGATTACTTATCAGAAAGAAAAAGAGAGATGGAGTAATTGAAATTATATTAAAAATAAAAAATAAACTTTGACTGAATTTGAGCACCTCTCCTGCGTCATCTAGGGGTCTCACTAGGAGTGTGAGGGGGTCCTGAAGGAGCCGACGAGGGCACTTCTGTAGGTTTATGATGCCCTTGTATCGATGTAAGACAGAAAGGGATGGAGAGATGAGGGGATTGTTCTAAGCTAGATTATTACTGACAGTGGTGCTATACTGTATGTTTTATGAGTCTTTATTTTGTTATTTTCACGTTACTATGGTTATGTGTCTGAAAACATTCACGGCTACCTTGGAGAGTGCAACTCCAAACCACCCCTTTGGCCTGCACTGAACCACTTTCACTTCCTGGGCTATATCCCAAATGGCCTATATAGTGCACTACCCATAGGACTCTGGTCCAAAGTAGTGCACTACATAGGGAATAGGATGCTATTTGGGATTCATCCGTTCTCTACCATTACAACTACATACATTCATGAACCTAAGAGACCCGCTATACATACCTGTTTACTGCTATAGCTAGCTAACTGCTTTTTATACTCAAACACACACCTATGATATCTATTATGTTTGTTTCAGTTGAGAGAAACAGTGTATTATGATATGCTTGTGATCCTATTGGAAACCGTTATGTTATTTTTTGGTGCTACCCTACACTGAGATTCAACTTGACAACAGTTTGGAAAAAGACAAATCCATCACTTTTTAAATATTAGAATGAATGGCATAGATAGATAGAGTGAGGTAACATCATCCCATGCCGAATCACTTGAAAAAATTGTCATACTTCTATTTATATAAGATCCCATTTATATTTATGTGAATGTATTGCACTAATATGAATGCCTATAATGGGTATAAACCACAGGAGGCTGCTGAGGGGAGGACGGCTCATAATAATGGCTGGAACGGAGCAAATGGAATGGCATCAAACACATGGAAACTCCATAATTTGATACCATTCCACTTATCCAGCTCCAGCCATTATTACGAGCCAGTCCTCCCCAATGAAGGTGCCACCAACCTCCTGTGGTATAAATGGAGTCAGTCTATGCAGGTAAAGATCTGTAACTTGTGTGTTTCTTTTCAGTTTAGCTACAGCGATGGAGGTTGAAGATGTAGCTTCTAATAACCAACATCAGTCCCCCCCCATTTCATCTCCTTTAAAGGAGCACTCCATAATTTGAGTTTTTTCACCAACAGTGGATTGTGTAATGTAACTGTCACTGTGTTAGACTGATAACACAGAATTAAAGTAACTCAATGGCAGTTCCATGTTCCCAAGACCCACCCCTTTGTTTACAAATGCAGTTGTTAGGGGGTTTCAAACTTTGGGTGGATACAGATATTGAGTATTGCTACTTTAAACTTACCTCCTTCACTGACTGGAATGGGTGACCAAGCCTATAGTACATTGCACCACATCATGGTGTCTTTGTTATTATTTAGAACCATCATATTCTCCATGGTTTCACTCACTCTCCTCACCTCGATAACTTATCTCCACTCCATGTTTTGTGACCAAATGTGGGTTTTATAAAACCCTCCACCACCCATACTTGAGCCGAAACATACAAGTACTCAGCAACTGCTTGGAAGGAATCACAAACTAACAACAAACACACACCACACACACACTCTCCGTTATAATGTTAAAAGTGCTGGGTGACTTAAGTTGTAACCACTATGACCACGATGTCTAACACATAGGCCCATCTCTCATTGGTAGCCCTGAGTACATCTTTTTACATTTGATTTTTTTCTCATTTGTTGTTGTTTTGTCTGTAATCTAGATTGTAATTATTATACTTCACTGTATGTATCCCCTGGTTCAAATGTTATTTACAAATACATTTTGGGGAAGCTGATCTGTACATTCGATGATAGGAATGAACAGAAATGTTTAGGATATGTTTTATATGGAAATATATACTTCTATGATTATTTTTGAATGACACGAAAGGATAAAAACAAATTTTTATTGTCACTGTCTTCACACTGACATCTGTTGAATATATTCCACCATCTTAAAAGGAATTCTGAGAACCTGAAAAATAAATATTTTTCATACAAATCCACATTTTACATGTATAACAGAGATGTAGTGGGGCGGCAGGTAGCTTAGTGGTTAAGAGCGTTGTGCCAGTAACCGAAAGGTTGCTGGTTCTAATCCCCGAGCCAACTAGGTGAAAAATCTGTCGATGTGCCCTTGAGCAAGGCCCTTAACCCTAATTGCTCCTGTAAGTCGCTCTGGATAAGAGCGTCTGCTAAATGACTAAAAATGTAAATGTATAACTGCCTAGCTACAATGATTATGCAGATGTACTACATTTTCCTCAGAGGATACAACAGATTGTCAAAAGGTGCAGTTGTGTTCACACTGAAATAAAAGTATTAAAACTAACACAGATTCAGATTGAATTAAGAATGATGATTATGATTATTTGAGAGAACTTAAACTAAATTATATACCACCTATACAGATCTAGACTACTGTATGTGTAAAAGGGTCCAAATTAAGGACATTTGGTTTGATGTAGTTGATTTACCACATTTGAAGAGTGCAACATACCTAACCTAGTAGTTACTCAACACAGAAAGTGCTGTGTGCTTATTAACAAGACAACATTAAAGTATAACACTTAGGTGATAACACATTTATTTTGTTGTCTTCATCTTTTCCGTGGAAAGCCACAGCAGTCATTTGATTGTCAACCACCTGACAAACGCAACATCATCAATTGTTTTAAACCACTCTTGGATTGGGGAACATTTAGCTGCGTTTACACAGGCAGACCAATTCTGCACTTTTCCTCAGTTATTGTCAAAATACCAATTCGTGGAAAAAGAACAGAATTGTGATGCCTTTGTAAATGCAGCCTTTTAAGACTGCCACTGGATGGGGTCATTGCATCAGGTAAGACAATTTTCTTGTTTTTATTTTTGTATTTTTTTCTGTAGTGTGTTTGTCAAAACCTATCATTCTTGACCAAAATTGTAAATGAATCATACAGCCTTCAGGTGTTTAGCAGGGCTACTTTGAAAAAAATGATATATAACATCAATTACACATTGAAACATAGGATCCCCTGTGGCTCAGTTGATAGAGCAACACCAGGGTTTTGGGTTCGATACCCACGGCGAACCAGTACAGGGGGAAAAAGTAGTAAAATGTTTTGCAGTATGCACTCATTACTGTAAATCGCTCTGGATACGAGAGTCTGCTAAATGACTACAAAATGGATGAGTTTTTATGTTGAATTCCATAATGCATTATATGGCTGGACATATCTGGCTAGGTAAACTGATTTGTATATTAATTTATCTTTCCACAGTAATAACTTGTATATTTAAGCCTACTGGAAATGCAGATTTACTGATAGATCAGATTCTGAGAGAACGATCCTTCCTCTGCCGCAAAGCAGGGGTGTATTCATTACAGAAACCATTTACCGTTTAGGAACCAAACGGAAGCAAACGCAGCAACGGATCGAAACAGGGAGGGACCTACCTGAATTTGTCCAATAGAAACTCTCATTTGCGTTTGGCATCGGAGAAAACGATTTCTATTGCAAAACGTTTTGCAACAGAATTGGTGTAATGATTACACCCATAGAGGAACCCAGTTTGCACTGAGCTGTTGTAAAATCACTGCTGGTTCAGCATCCACCACAACACACTGCTTAGTAGAAAAGCGTATTTTGATTTTCTCCTCTGATTTGGAACACCTAAACAGGTAACTAGCTAACATCACTAACAACTGAATAAGCTCGATAAATGCTTGTTGTCACGTTATTACGAGTGTGTTAGCTAGATAGCATTCGTTTGGTACTAACTAGCTAGCTAGCTGGGTATGTTGGATCATGAAACGATTCGATGTCAATAACGTTAGCTAGCTACCGTATTTTGTAGATATGTATGTGTTTGTATAATAACAATGTGCCTACTAGCTAGTAAGATAACTAGCTGTGTTACATAAACATCTGAACAGCAACCAGCTAACGCTAGCTAGCTAGCTTAGCTAACGTCAAGGCAAGTTAACATAACGTTAGCTTTTGATTTTCTCTTGCCAAGACAGCTAGCTAACCTAGCTGAATCAGAGAGGTGCGGGGTGCTGCAGTAATCTGACACCAGTGCGTCATCGGCGCCCGGAACCAGTTGTTGTTGTTGTTGGGGAAGTTAACTGCCTTGCTCAAGGGCAGATCGGCAGATTTTTCCACATTGCCGGCTTGGGGATTCGAACCAGTTACCTTTTGGTTACTGGCCCAACACTCTACAGAGGCCTAACAAATAAAACATTCCTGTCTCAATATCTCATTCCCTCTGTCCATCCCTTTCTTCTCTCCTCTTTCCCTTCCCCTTTCCTCCCTCCCCCACTCCTTCCTTCCTTCCCTCCCCTCCGTCTCTCTTTCCCCCCTCACCCTTCTCCCCACTACCGTCCCTCTCCCCCCTCTCCCTCTTCAGGTACGCTGGAATTTTCTGACACCCACTCGGACATGTCCTATGTCTTCATTAACGACTCATCGCAGACCTCCGTTCCCCTGCTGCAGGTATAGTCCAACACAAGGGGGCCAATCCCAAATCGACCCCTAGACCCGACACCTTATGCACTTGTGGAGACCCGAGAGGATTTGACAGGAGTAAACAATATGGTAATAGATCCACTTGCTCACTGCAAAAGTGGAAGTTTCACCATGCTGCTTAAACCTGTCAAATCCTCTCAGATCTCCGCACCTGCATAGGGTGTAGGGTCGATTTGGGATTGGGCAACAGTGTATTCACTTGGAACCAAACTGACGCAAACGGGACAAAACGGGGAGGGACCTAGCTACCTGAATTAGTCCAATAAGAAACTCTTGCTTCTGTTGCAAAACCTTTTCGGTTGCAAAACATTTAGCTACGGTGTGCACTAATGAATACGCCCCCAGTCTTTGAAGTTGATGGTTGCTAGGGTTGTTATATCGATTAGCCTAATCAAAGTTGTTGTTTTATAAACTGAAAAATCTTCTTTTTTTTTACCAGCAAAATTCAATAAAAGGTGTGCGTGCGAAATACACACATGCTTTTTTATCTGTTGTGGGGCGGAAAAGCTACACATACTTTGAATCAAAATAAATAATCTCAATTTCTATCTCTGTCCAGCAATGGAAAATATCTCTTAAATTGGGATGAAAAATATCACTAAATTGGGGGTTTTAAATGTTCAATTCCCAAATTTTCTGAATCGATACAGACACCATCAATTGACTATTATTAATCTAACTCATCCCGGTTCGTTATTGTAGTAGGGCGATTCCAACGTTATGGACATTACATTTGCATGCAAAATCACAACTTTAATGTCTCACAGAATGGACAAACAAAATAGAAATTAAACTTTTGATGTGTGTGTCTATAGTACCCCTTGGGGGGAGTCTAAACCCCAAAAAAGCGGACTTCTAAATATTGGCATGTTGGAGAAATAAAGAAAATAATAAGCGTTATAGAAGTAGTTTGTAAGTCTTAGGTCAAAACATGGATAGCCATTTTGAAGGAAAGGCTTGGGTGAACACAAAAACTATAATTTAAAAAGATTTCCATGATTACTTTAGGGAGCAAAAATGACTTATGGATGTTACACCCTCCATTATGAGTCTGAAAAAAACATAAGAATCTTAAAGATGTCTTGATCAAAATCTATCATAACACATTTGTTTTTAAAATGTTAGCAGAAGGCATAGTACCTTAGGATTGCATAATTACAGGTAGCCTGAATAGTAGTTGAATGTAGACACAAATATACTATTTTCTTGTATTACAATTCTTCTGAAATATTGTAACATATTATGCAAATTAGACAATATACATGTGCCTATACTAGGCTTGGGCGATACATTTTAAATTTTAGTCATTTAGCAGACGCTCTTATCCAGAGCGACTTACAGTTAGTGAGTGCATAGATTTTATTTTCATACTGGCCCGCGGTATACGGTTTAAACTGTATATTTCGAAACTATAAGAAATCTAAGATTTGTCAAATAAATTCTATCCAGCTCAGGGCTCCAGCTATGTATTTGGTTGGCTAACTTGCTAGCTAAGTGTCGAGATGTCAAGATCAAGCTTATTGGTTACAGCACAGACATTCAATCCCCTCCTGGATCAAGATGCATGTTGCCTAAATTGTTTTGTGTGTCCCCCAAAAATAAATAAATAAATACACTGAACAAAAATAAAACGCAACATGCAACAATTTAAAGATTTTACTGAGTTACAGTTCATATAAGGAAATCAGTCAATTTAAATACATTTATTAGGCACTAATCTATGGATTTCACATGACTGGGAATACAGATATGCATCTGTTGGTCTTTAGATACCTTTAAAAAAAAGTAGCGGCATGGATCAGAAAACCAGTCAGTATCTGGTGTGACCACCATTTGCCTCATGCAATATGACATATCTCCTTTGCATAGAGTTGATCAGGCTGATGAATGTTGTCCCACTCCTTTTCAATGGCTGTGTGAAGTTGCTGGATATTGGCGGGAACTGGAACACGCTGTTGTACACGTCGATCCAGAGCATCCCAAACATGCTCAATGGGTGACATGTCTGGTGAGTATGCAGGCCATGGAAGAACTGGGACAGCTTCAGCTTCCAGGAATTGTGTACAGATCCTTGCGACATGGGGCCGTGCATTATCATGCTGAAACATGAGGTGATGGTGGCGGATGAATGGCACGACAATGGGCCTCAGGATCTCATCACGGTATTTCTGTGCATTCAAATTGCCATTGATAAAATGCAACTGTGTTCATTATCCGTAGCTTATGCCTGCCCATACAATAACCCCACCATGGGCCACTCTGTTCACAATGTTGACATAAGCAAACCACTCGCCCACACAATGCCATACACGCTGTCTGCCATCTGCCCGGTACGGTTGAAACCGGGATTAATCCGTGAAGACCACACTTCTCCAGCGTTCCAGTGGCCATCAAAGGTGAGCATTTGGCCACTGAAGTCAATTTACGAAGCCGAACTGCAGTCAGATCCTGGTGAGGACGATGAGCACGCAGATGAGCTTCTCTGGGACGGTGTCTGACAGTTTGTTCAGAAATTGGGCTGGCGTGGTTACATATGGTCTGTGGTTGTGAGGCCAGTTGGACGTACTGCCAAATTCTCTAAAACGACGTTGAGGCAGCTTATGGTAGAGAAATTAACATTACATTCTCTGGCAACAGCTCTGGTGGACATTTCTGCAGTCAGCATACCAATTGCACGCTCCCTTAAAACTTGTGTTGTGTGACAAAACTGCACATTTTAGTGGCCTTTTATTGTCCCCAGCACAAGGTGCACCTGTGTAATGATCATGCTGTTAAATCACCTTCTTGATATGCCACACCTGTCAGGTGGATGGATTATCTTAGCAAATTAGAAATGTTCACTAACAGGGATGTAAACACATTTGTGCACAAAATCAGAGAAATAAGCTTTTTGTGCATATGGAAAATTGGGATCTTTTATTTCAGCTCATGAAACATGGGACAAACACTTTACATGTTGCGTTTATATTTTTGTTCAGTGTATATATATGATTATTATAAAACAAATTTGAAAAAGTGCCCACATTCGGTAATACCACATACCCCGGTATGGTACAGAAACGGTATGATGGTATGAAAATCTGGATACCGCCCAACGCTTGCCTATACTGCCAACCCACTTTTCTGGACACTGGAGCACTGTCAGTATATTTTGGGGGGGCTTTCATTTGAAGAAAAAAAAAAAACACTCCAGGACTATTTACAGATTGTTGATAAACACTCTTCTCATCTTTCTATCTAAATAGTACTGCCATGTATGACAAATGCATTTCAGAATATATTTCCCAGGAAAAATCTTAGATCAAACACATCATTTTCAAGATATCATCAATTGCTTTTGTATAAGTCTAAAGAATACATCCCAGAAGAAGCACACTTAATGTGGTGAATGCACAAGCTTCTGAAGCTAAATAGTACTGCCATGTATGACAAATGCATTTCAGAATATATTTCCCAGGAAAAATCTTAGATCAAACACATCATTTTCAAGATATCATCATTTGCTTTTGTATAAGTCTAAAGAATACATCCCAGAAGAAGCACACTTAATGTGGTGAATGCACAAGCTTCTGAAGCTAAGATATGATACATTATTATCCATCACATTCACAACGTTATAGATGTTACAGATATCATAACGCTGAAAAAGGATACTGACAATGTAAATATAGACAATGTAAAACCTTGATGAAAGTTAGCTTTACAGAGAAAGGTTTTAAGATGATCCGATGTAAGATGCATGTTTTACAAAAACCTTTCCTAAAAAATGTTATGCATGTTAGATGGCTAATGAAATTAAAACTTTATTTGTGGATGCTCAGGTTGACCTTCCCACAGATTTGCCCGGTAGAGAATGTGTTCTCAATAACTTACCTGGTTAAATAAAGGCAAATCCCTGACTGCAGGCCTGCATTGACGGGGACCTGCCTTTCGCCAAGCGGCTACTGGAGACGGGCTGTGACCCAAATATACGGGACAACCGGGGTCGTACGGGCCTGCACCTAGCAGCTGCCAGGGGGAACGTGGACATCTGTTGGTTCCTCCATAAATTTGGGGCAGACCTCCTGGCTACAGACTACCAGGGTAACACAGCCCTGCACCTCTGTGGACACGTGGATACCATCCAGTTCCTGGTGTCCAACGGCCTCAAGATAGATATCTGGTGAGAGAGGGGCTGGGGGTTGGAGTGAGGGCTAGTGACAGTGCCTTTTTTAGAGTGCTTGAATGCTGAGAGTGGCTCATGTCTAGATATACATCTGGTGAGAAAGGGATGGAGAGAGGGGTAAAGCTAGTGTTGGAATGGTTCAGAGCCTTAGTGACAGCCTACACTCTGACAAAAGGTGCATTATCATGGACCACCCAAGACGCATTAAACTAGCAAATGTAACAACCCCCCCCCCCCCATTATTCAGGGTAATTGCCATCCTGAACATTATTTTAATTTATCCCGTTTCTACTACATGGTCCATGGACTGATGCAGGATGGTAAAAGTAGGCTTAACATGTGAAGGAAGCACCAGCACCTCTTCACAATCTAACATCCAAACGTTCTCTTTGGTTTTCTCAGTAACCACAACGGGTCAACTCCACTGGTACTGGCCAAGAGGCGCGGGGTGAATAAGGACGCTATCCGTCTGCTGGAGGGCCTGGAGGAGCAGGAAGTTAAAGGATTCAACAGAGGAGCCCACTCCAAACTGGAGACCATGCAGATGGCTGAGAGCGAGAGGTGAGGGAGGAGGAGAGGGGGGGGACAGCGGAGCATGAGGTGAAAGGGTTCCACAGGAGGTAATTATTGTGTTGTGTGTGAAGTTCCGATTTTCGAACACTCACAAGAGGGGGCGAGAGAAAACAACAGAAGTACAGAATATAAAATATGATTGAATTTGCATCACTATGTAATGATATTCAAACCTATTTTCAATGTCTCTATCCGCTCCTCCATCACTGTCTATTTCATTTACCACCATCTCCCCCCCTTCCCCCCCCCCCTTTCCCCCCCTCAGTGGGATGGAAAGCCACTCCTATCTACAGGATCTAGATCGTATCGAAATACACTGAGTATGCAAAATATTAAGAACACCTGCTCTTTCCATGACAGACTACGTGGAAGCTATTGTCCCTTATTGATATCACTTGGTAAATCCACTTCAGTCAGTATAGATGAAGGTTAATGAAGGCTTTCTAAGCCATGAGACAATTGAGACATGGATTATTTATGTGTACCATTCAGAGGGTGAATGGGCAAGACAAAGGTTTTAATTGCCTTTGAACAGGGTATGGTAGTAGGTGCCAGGCGTATTGGTTTGTGTCAAGAACTGCAACACTGCTGGGTGTTTCTTGCTCAACAGTTTCCCATGTGTATCAAGAATGGTCCAACACCCAAAGGACATCCAGACAACTTGACACAACTGTGTGAAGCATTGGAGTCAACATGGGCCAGCATCCCTTTGGAACGCTTTCGACGCCATGTAGAGTCCATGCACCGATGAATTGAGGCTGTTCTGAGGGCAACATGGGGTGCAACTCAATATTAAGGTGTTCCTAATGTTTGGAATACTCAGTGTATATCAAGTTATGTCATGGTGGCATTTAAGCTAACAATGGGCTACTTTCTCTCCCTGTCAGTGCGATGGAGAGCCACTCCCTGCTCAACCCCAACCTCCAGAACAGTGAGGGGGTTCTGTCCAGTTTCAGGACCACCTGGCAGGAGTTTGTAGAGGACCTGGGCTTCTGGAGGGTATGTAACGTGTTGCATCTTCACAGATGCAAGTGCAAGTTGTTGAATGAAGCACTAAGGAGATTGGACTTTTGTTCTGTGACATGACGTGCAAACGTTGTTTGTCGGATTGATTAAGTTAGGCATCTCCTGCATAGCATGGAATATTTGCCAGATACAGGAAGTTACACCGTAAAAGTAAAACACGATTGCAGTTGCCAGATGTAGCCAATAGGTGTCTTCAAATGACCATTCTGTATATAACCTGGTGTCTCAATTTTGGTGAAACTCACAATAAAGGATGCATTTCTAACTCGATTACAGGTGCTGCTACTACTGGTGGTTATCGCCCTGCTCTCCCTGGGCATAGCTTACTACGTCAGCGGGGTGCTGCCCTTCTCCGCCAGCCAACTGGAGCTGGTACACTGAGGAAGGAGGAAGAGAGGGATGGCGGTACTGGGTCACAGATAAGATGAAGGAGCGGATAGAAAGATGACAAGAATGGAAGGTTTGGGGCGACATGCAAGGAAGCACTGGGGTTAGATTGGTAGGGGTGGGTGGATGTGTTTTAAGTTTTAGATTCACTCGCACACACATACACACTAACATAATTCCAGCAAAACATTCCCTTTCCAACCTTAGAGACTACTCTTACCTTAATAATCCAGTTGTCACCCATTCTAGCAGAGGGCAAAGTCATGCTTATTCTCATGTGATGTCATTGTGATTGACATGACTAGCCAGGGCTTGTTGTCCATATGTGATGGTTAACAGTGAAGAGGTCGGGTGACTGGCTTTTACGTAGCTGGGCCACGTCCCAATTATCTCTCATTCCTCCTAAAGTGTGCACTTGTTAACTTCCCTTCACTAATTTGAAAGGATATGACTGGTACAGTGGGGAGAACAAGTATTTGATACACTGCCGCTTTTGCAGGTTTTCCTACTTACAAAGCATGTAGAGGTCTGTAATTTTTATCATAGCGAGAGCGAGAAGAACAATTATGGTCCATGCTTTTAACACCACGTTCTGTTCCTCTGAAATCAGCAGAAAGATACAATTATGAGCCCCCCCACAAACACACACACACTGACCTCCCACCCCTCATTCCCCGCTCCCCCAACTGTGAAATTGAACACCAGCCAGGAAAGATGGAGGAGGAGGATGAGGAAGGGAAGGTGGAAAGGGAGAGCATGTGGAGAAAGAGGGAGAAGAGGGGTTGGAATAGAAGGAAGGAGAAGGAGGAGAAGAGGAGGAGTTGGGGGCTAGTAGGAGGAAGAGGAAGAAAAATACTTTACTCAACTTAAACCTACAAGGAAATCCCATATCACATACATCAAACACTATGGCTAGTTTTCTATCTTCAGATAAACCCTCAGATAGGGGTTAATATTGACTGGTCTGGCTAGGTCTATGAACTGTAAATGCCTAGACTAGCAATTTAACCATTTAATTTTAGAGGAAATAGGGCATAGTCTCACTGAAGAAAAATATAAATATACAGTGGGAGAACAAGTATTTGATACACTGCCAATTTAGCAGGTTTTCCTACTTACAAAGCATGTAGAGGTCTAATGTTTATCATAGGTACACTTAAACTGTGAGAGACGGAATCTAAAAAAAAATCCAGAAAATCACATTGTATGATTTTTAAGTAATTAATTTGCATTTTATTGCATGACATAAGTATTTGATACATCAGAAAAGCAGAACTTAATATTTGGTACAGAAACCTTTGTTTGCAATTACAGAGATCATACGTTTCCTGTAGGTCTTGACCAGGTTTGCACACACTGCAGCAGGGATTTTGGCCCACTCCTCCATACAGACCTCCAGATCCTTCAGGTTTCGGGGCTGTCGCTGGGCAATACGGACTTTCAGCTCCCTCCAAAGATTTTCTATTGGGTTCAGGTCTGGAGACTGGCTAGGCCACTCCAGGACCTTGAGATGCTTCTTATGGAGCCACTCCTTAGTTGCCCTGGCTGTGTGTTTCGGGTCGTTGTCATGCTGGAAGACCCAGCCACAACCCATCTTCAGTGCTCTTACTGAGGGAAGGAGGTTGTTGGCCAAGATCTCGCGATACATGGCCCCATCCATCCTCCCCTCAATACGGTGCAGTCGTCCTGTCCCCTTTGCAGAAAAGCATCCCCAAAGAATGATGTTTCCACCTCCATGCTTCATGGTTGGGATGGTGTTCTTGGGGTTGTACTCATCCTTCTTCTTCCTCTAAACACGGCGAGGGGAGTTTAGACCAAAAAGCTCTGTTTTTGTCTCATCAGACCACATGACCTTCTCCCATTCCTCCTCTGGATCATCCAGATGGTCATTGGCAAACTTCAGACGGGCCTGGACATGCGCTGGCTTGAGCAGGGGGACCTTGCGTGCGCTGCAGGATTTTAATCCATGACGGCGTAGTGTGTTACTAATGGTTTTCTTTGACACTGTGGTCCCAGCTCTCTTCAGGTCATTGACCAGGTCCTGCCGTGTAGTTCTGGGCTGATCCCTCACCTTCCTCATGATCATTGATGCCCCACGAGGTGAGATCTTGCATGGAGCCCCAGACCGAGGGTGATTGACCGTCATCTTGAACTTCTTCCATTTTCTAATAATTGCGCCAACAGTTGTTTCCTTCTCACCAAGCTGATTGCCTATTGTCCTGTACCCCATCCCAGCCGTGTGCAGGTCTACAATTTTATCCCTGATGTCCTTACACAGCTCTCTGGTCTTGGCCATTGTGGAGAGGTTGGAGTCTGTTTGATTGAGTGTGTGGACAGGTGTCTTTTATACAGGTAACGAGTTCAAACAGGTGCAGTTAATACAGGTAATGAGTGGAGAACAGGAGGGCTTCTTAAAGAAAAACTAACAGGTCTGTGAGAGCCGGAATTCTTACTGGTTGGTAGGTGATCAAATACTTATGACATGCAAATTAATTACTTAAAAATCATACAATGTGATTTTCTGGATTTTTGTTTTAGATTCCGTCTCTCACAGTTAAAGTGTACCTATGATAAAAATTACAGACCTCTACATGCTTTGTAAGTAGGAAAACCTGCAAAATCGGCAGTGTATAAAATACTTGTTCTCCCCACTGTATATGAAATATGTTTAAAACTCCCTCTGGCCCATGCCTCCACCAATCCAATGCTTTTAGATTTGTGAGAATGCATGAACGAGTGTACACTTCAGGAGAAAGGAGATATTACTGGGCAGCACCCCTGGAGTCTGCATTTCCTGCATTTTGTACTGTATATGTGTTCTATAATATTTGCTTTTAACATTCTCAACAGGCCCGTTATGAATGAGAATCCACATAATTTAATATGTGTTAGTAATCCCTATGACAAAATCGACCAAATATCTTACAGTGGCGTGAATTTGTCACCGTTTTCTTTTTCTGGAATACTCGCATGGCTTTTAAAGAATAACCCTCAAAAATAGAAAATATACAATTCTGACATAATGCGGTTTCATAGTAATATTAAGTTACATAACTTTGCATATCTAATGTAGTTGACACTATTCCGTTTTATAAGAAGAGAAATTGTTGCATTGTGAACCTTTTTCCTAATGTTGTCACAATATATATTTTTCTGTGTTATGTTCTGTAGATTTCTATAGTTTTTTTAATTTGTATTATCTACTAGTTATTTACGTTCTATTCTTAATATTGTCCCTTTGTTTAATGATTTACACAACATGGTCAAACTGTCTTACAAAGATAATCTTTGAGGTTTCTTTCCATTCTTACCATTTTAACTCAAGTCTGTTTCACCAACAGTTCAGAATTTCCCTAATAATGCTAATCAAGCTAGAACTATTGTGTTGAATTTTGCAAAGAACAAAAATCCAACTGAAATCCAACCAAGTGTATAGAGTTAGCCTGGGTGCCAGTCTGTTTCTGCTCTCTTGCCAACTCCTTTATGGAACCTACATCCTGTTGCTTGATGATGACTGCGATGGAGTTGACAAGAGAACAAACAGATCTGGGACCAGGCTTGTGTAGATTTGCATGGGAATGTAATGTATATAAAAGGGATGTGTCATGTCATGGTCCCTCTTCCATCACCAAGTCAAGTACTAAATTCACTGTAGAGTAGCGCCATGATTGTGTGCCTTTGAAAGAAAAATAAATGTTTGCTGCATTTTGTGTTCAGTTAGTTGACAGCATGCAGCTTAATGAAAACCTTGTTAAACATCTGTAGGCTACAAGATAGAAAAACTAAGTTTTATCAAGAGCATTTCAAGTATTCTGTTATGTTTTTTTGTTGTTGCTATGTTGTCAATGGTAGCATACATCACATATTTTAAACCATGTAGTTTAACCTTTGGTTCTGTTGTTTTGTGTCTGTTATCTTGTAGAATAAGATTTGAGGTATAATCCATCATTTGATGTGGAAAGTGAATTAATCATGTATAAAATTCAGAACTACGAATTAATTATCCTTTGTGTTGTGTTAATTCAGATTCTAAAGCAAAAGGAAACTTGGAAGCAAAATTAATACAAATGCAAAATGGAACTAAAAAAAGCATGGAACAAAATACATTATAATTGTTAAATTGCTATTTGTGTTATTCATACATATAATCATCAAAATATCTAACAGTTCCTTGTATAATGCAAAAAGACTATTTATATACTACCAGTCAAGATTTAGAACATCCCCATTTTTCCAGTTTGTATTGAAATTTAAGCAGTTCAAGTCCAGTGAATAACCTGAAATGGTACAAAGGGCAGCGGTAAACTGCCAGATGTTAATAGAAAAGGTTTATGTTACCAAAAACGGACAAAAAATGTACATTTCAGAGTTATTAAAAAATACATTTTTCAGGGAACAAGAAATGGGTTAAAAACGTACAGCTGTTCTGCAGCAACAATTCCTACAGGTGTCCCAACTTTTGTTGATTTCATATTTGTTCTATGCTGTCTGTATAAAAGCAGTGTTGGAACAGACTGTTTTACTACACCCTCTTAAGCGTTATTTGGACAGTATTGTACTGCAGGAAGTAGTATATTGGCGAGAAAAAGGCAATTAACAAATGAAGACAGACCATTATAACCCTTAAAAGTGTAGGTCTTTCCTTAAAAGAAATAGCAAAGAAAGCCAAGGTTTCAGTGAGTACAGTTTCCTACTGTTACGCACTCCTCTCGGAAAAGGGAACGCAACACCCTGCTACAACTCAACTCTCCGTGCTGTGAAAGAGGTATGGGGACTGTAGGTGTGAGTAAGGATGACAAAAGGCAGAGAATACCGTTAACAGGGAATTTATTCCTTCGCACGGTAAGTTTGGGGAAAAGGGGCTAGACCAGGGGTGTCAAACGTACGGCCCGCGGGCCGGATCAGGCCAGCAAACGGGTTTAATCCGGCCCGCGAGATGATAAAAAAAAAAAAGGTGTAAAGTATAAATATGCGCTGCAATTTTTCAATAATATAAACTGCTGTTCCAATTGCGTCCACTGGATGGCGCAATAGCAATTGTGTTAAGCAAGCAAACTGTTTATACCGGGGCAGAGCAAGTAGGTCAAGCACGTGCAGCCAATGAGCTACTTTGTTTTGCCCGCTATATTTATTACGGCTTCTACTTTTAACATTATGTGCTTTGGCACCCTCATTGCCCCAATATGTCTCTGTCAAAAAAGAGAAAAGTGGACGCAGAGTGCAGTGTTCCAAGAAAAATGGTCATCCTATTTAATCACGGAATTGAATGGGAAAGCTGTATGTTTGGTGTGTTCAGAGCATGTTGCAGTGCTGAAAGAATATAACCTTCGTCGCCACTATTTGAGTCTTCATGCCGACAAATATGACAACTTTCAAGGACAGCGGAGATGAGAGAAGGTGAATGAACTGTTGGCGGGTCTGAAGAAACAGCAGTCTGTGTTTACTCACAGCCGAGACATCAGTGACGCTGCAGTGAAAGCTAGCTACCTCATTGCTAATGAAATCACAGTGGCTTCAAAACCATTTAGTGAGGGTGAATTTGTAAAAACATGCATGATGAAGGCAGCGGAGATTGTGTGCCCTGAAAAGCGGCAGCTTTTGCAAATATCAGCCTGACAAGAAACACAGTTGCAGACATGATTTCCGATCTTTCAGTGGATTTGGACAGCCAGTTGAAGCAAAAAGTAAAGTCATTTATTGCGTTTTCGGTTGCAATTGATGAAAGCACGGACATTACAGATGTTGCACAACTGGCCATTTTTTCATCCGCGGAGTTGATGACACATTGACTGTCACCGAGGAGTTCGTGGAGTTGGTGCCGATGACAGATACAACGACAGCAGCTGATATTTTAACGCACTCGTCGGCGCGCTGGACAGGGTCGGAGTGGACTGGTCCCGCGCTGTCAGCCTGGCTACAGATGGTGCGCCCTCAATGATCAGGAAAAAGCAGGCGTTGTGACAAAGTTCAGAGAGAAAGTGCAATCTGCAAATGGAGGACGTGATTTTTTTGACTTTTCACTGTATTTTGCACCAGGAGGCTTTGTGTTGCAAGTCATTAAAGATGGATAACGTCATGAAGGTGGTCATCCAAACTGTTAATTTCATCCGATCCAGAAGCCTGAATCACTGTCAGTTTGACAGCCTTCTCAGAGAGAAAGACCACATCTATGGCCTGCCATACCACACTGAGGTAAGATGGTTAAGCCGAGGTGCTGTGCTGAGGCGTTTCTTTGATTTACGAGAAGAAATTGAACAGTTCATGGAAGAAAAGGGCAAACCAGTGTTAGAATTTCATTCCGCAGAATGGATGCCGGACCTTGCATTTATGGTGGATGTTACAGAGCACCTGAATAACTTGAACAAACAGCTGCAAGGGCGCAACAAAGTTGTCACGCAGTATTATGACAGCATACGTTCTTTCAAGTTGAAGCTGTCATTGTGGGAGACGCAACTTGCCGGTGGTGATGCAGCTCACTTCCCCTGTCTGAAAAATGTGTGCGCGACCCAACATGTGGCAGACATGAAGCGGTTCAAAGATAAAATAACGGGACTGTTACGGGAGTTTGAGCAACGCTTTCAGATTTATGTTTATATGTTTTTATGTTGATGTGCTATTGTTTTTAATTGATTTTATTTTATTTGTATATTTAACCTATTCTTGACTCTGTGGTTCTTGCACTTGTTTGGGGAACAGGATTTCATTATTTTTATCTACATTTCTGCCTGAGAAATGACACCCTGATATAGTTCTGTGATCTGTGAAACAGTTCTGTTAATCACTGAGGCATTGTGTGTTTGTGTGTTCTTTTTCTTTAGAATTTTCAAATAAACTTGACGTGTTTTATGATTAATAGTGATGTTGTGCTTGTACTATTTTGGACACACTGTCCTCAGGCTCCAGCTTTATGTTGTATGTTGATCGTATTAAAACAAAGAAAACAATCTGAAGTTGTTGTTTTTAAGTTATTTATACCATGATTTTTCCGGTCCGGCCCACTTGGGAATAGATTTTCCTCCATGTGGCCCCTGAGCTAAAATGAGTTTGACACCCCTGGGTTAGACGGAACCAAAGCAAAGAAAGTAAATATCAAAGCCCCCTCTCCTACCTTACCTGCCTACCCACTACTTACTTAACTAGCACCACCTGGTGCACTAACCAAAATACAAGGGATGGTCCGCCCAGTTCTTTCCTAGTGTGCATAGACAGTCAACTTCTACGGGTAATGTATGCCCGCGGGCCTCTTGCCTAAGCACTCCCCTTATGTTTTGCAGTCAGTTTAGCGACCTCGATCATACCTGGTCTTGTTTCCTGGCGATGCCTCCATTCAACGATACCACTATCGCATGATCCAGTGAAGGGTAGTGTGACAGTCATTCAAAATGACTTTATTTGTAGGAAGCAAGGAGTATTCCGCAATGTGGAAAAACTCATAAAGAAAAAAGGCGATAACTCCGGTGTTCAAAATCCATTTCATTGTAGCTAGATTGCTGGTGGGCAAAACTTGATTTTGCTCCTGTTGATAGGAACTTGCCTGCCTTCCGATAGTCTGGAACGTCTGTCACCCGTCACCAGTTTAAACGTGTTCGGCGAAATAACCTGCCCCGCCCTCCCTGTCGAGCACCAATCAGCTCAGGCACCTAGAAACATTGAGATACCCAGCAACACCTAATGTCACAACGGTTGGCCTGAAGACACCATTACCTCTTCAGGGCTCGCTCCAAGTCACTGGTCTGTCCTGCTACACCCTGTAGTGTGTGTGTGTGTGTTCTAGGGCTGTTACTTACTAAAAAAAATATTGGTCAACCTGAAAGTCGTCTCTTCTTTCGACCAATTTTCAAACGTGTATTTTTCCATGTATAGATACAACCAGTGGCGATTTTAGCATGTAAATCTTGGTGGGGCAAACTCAAATATATATTTTTAGATGCACGCCAGCAAAGCCACGACACAACACAACACAACACTAAACAATACATTCATTGGACTAGAACGGTGACAAACGGTGCCCACAAACTGTTAGAGTCCCAACAGCAGTCCCAACACCTTACCACTGTTACACCTGGCTATCAGCTGAGCCTTGTCTGGCAGCAAAACAGTTCATTCAGCCTCATTTACTGCCTTTAAAAAAAACATAGCTTATATAATAATAATAATATAATATGCCATTTAGCAGACGCTTTTATCCAAAGCGATTTACAGTCATGCGTGCATAATGTTTTTTTTTGTGTGTGTATGGGTGGTCCCGGTGATCGAACCCACTACCTTGGCGTTACAAGCGCCGTGCTCTACCAGCTGAGCTACAGGGGACCACATGGCTGACTTGCTCAAACAAATGTGGTTTCTACTGACAATTGAGTTGTACGAACAATGGCATAAGGGGACGACGAGTGGATAAGAGGCAATCCATAATTTCGATTAAGACATTAATGAGCGAGCTAGGATGGACGTAGTCAATATAACTATTTGTTCAGCACTTTTGAAATGTACAGCGACAGAATTCAGAACATGGGCCGTTCTTACAGTATTCTCCCTGTACACCAAGTCAGAACCGTAGGATAAATAAAGGGGGCATATCAGCAGACAATGAAAGCTCTTACAATATTCGATGATGATAATTCTCTAAAACAGGATATAAACTACATGTGCACCACCAAGTCAGAACAGTAGGCTAAATTATGAGAGGAAAAGGGACCAAATTATTAGGGTGAGGCACATGGGCTACTAACAGCTTACTACACAACATACACTTAGTATTACTTTCTTAGCTACAGTATGCATACAGTGGGGGAAAAAAGTATTTAGTCAGCCACCAATTGTGCAAGTTCTCCCACTTAAAAAGACGAGAGAGGCCTGTAATTTTCATTACATTTACATTTTAGTCATTTAGCAGACGCTCTTATCCAGAGCGACTTACAGTTAGTGAATACATATTTTTTTATACTGGCCCCCCGTGGGAATTGAACCCACAACCCTGGCGTTGCAAACGCCATGCTCTATCAACTGAGCTACATCCCTGCCGGCCATTCCCTCCCCTACCCTGGACGACGCTGGGCCAATTGTGCGCCGCCCATGAGTCTCCCGGTCATAGGTACACGTCAACTATGACAGACATTGAGGGAAAAAAATCCAGAAAATCACATTGTAGGATTTTTAATGAATTTATTTGCAAATTATGGTGGAAAATAAGTATTTGGTCAATAACAAAAGTTTCTCAATACTTTGTTATATACCCTTTGTTGGCAATGACACAGGTCAAACGTTTTCTGTAAGTCTTCACAAGGTTTTCACACACTGTTGCTGGTATTTTGGCCCATTCCTCCATGCAGATCTCCTCTAGAGCAGTGATGTTTTGGGGCTGTCGCTGGGCAACACGGACTTTCAACTCCCTTCAAAGATTTTCTATGGGGTTGAGATCTGGAGACTGGCTAGGCCACTCCAGGATCTTGAAATGCTTCTTACGAAGCCACTCCTTCGTTGCCCGGGCGGTGTGTTTGGGATCATTGTCATGCTGAAAGACCCAGCCACGTTTCATCTTCAATGCCCTTGCTGATGGAAGGAGGTTTTCACTCAAAATCTCACGATACATGGCCCCATTCATTCTTTCCTTTACACGGATCAGTCGTCCTGGTCCCTTTGCAGAAAAACAGCCCCAAAGCATGATGTTTCCACCCCCATGCTTCACAGTAGGTATGGTGTTCTTTGTCCTCCAAACACGACGAGTTGAGTTTTTACCAAAAAGTTATATTTTGGTTTCATCTGACCATATGACATTCTCCCAATCCTCTTCTGGATCATCCAAATACACTCTAGCAAACTTCAAACGGGCCTGGACATGTACTGGCTTAAGCAGGGGGACCCGTCTGGCACTGCAGGATTTGAGTCCCTGGCGGCGTAGTGTGTTACTGATGGTAGGCTTTGTTACTTTGGTCCCAGCTCTCTGCAGGTCATTCACTAGGTCCCCCCGTGTGGTTCTGGGATTTTTGCTCACCGTTCTTGTGATCATTTTGACCCCACGGGGTGAGATCTTGCGTGGAGCCCCAGCTCGAGGGAGATTATCAGTGGTCTTGTATGTCTTCCATTTCCTAATAATTGCTCCCACAGTTGATTTCTTCAAACCAAGCTGCTTACCTATTACAGATTCAGTCTTCCCAGCCTGGTGCCGGTCTACAATTTTGTTTCTGGTGTCCTTTGACAGCTCTTTGGTCTTGGCCATAGTGGAGTTTGGAGTGTGACTGTTTGAGGTTGTGGACAGGTGTCTTTTATACTGATAACAAGTTCAAACAGGTGCCATTAATACAGGTAACGAGTGGAGGACAGATGAGCCTCTTAAAGAAGAAGTTACAGGTCTGTGAGAGCCAGAAATCTTGCTTGTTTGTAGGTGACCAAATACTTATTTTCCACCATAATTTGCAAATAAATTCATAAAAAATCCTACAATGTGATTTTCTGGATTTTTTTTCTCAATTTGTCTGTCATAGTTGACGTGTACCTATGATGAAAATTACAGGCCTCTCTCATCTTTTTAAGTGGGAGAACTTGCACAATTGGTGGCTGACTAAATACTTTTCCCCCCACTGTATCTCCCTGGCATATTACATCATTTATGCAGCAGCATACAATACATATTTGCACTTGTTGTGCTGTGCTCACTTGAACAGGAAGGTGGCGTGGTGGTCCTTCATGGGCAAATTTTGTCATCAAAGTCTGTCGTTTTCTGGATTTATGGTGCTTTCAAGACAACTGGGAACTCTGAAAAAACCTAGGTTGATTCATGACATTAGTGATCTTCAGGTCGGAGCTCTAGAAAGAGGTCAGAGTTCCCGACTTGGATGACCGTCCAAAACGTATTTTCCCAGTCGGAGCTTGTTTTTTTCCAAGTTCCCAGTTGTCTTGAACTCACTGAAGTCTGAGATTTCCCAGTTCCGAGTTTCCAGTTGGTTTGAAAGCGGTAGAAGACATGCTGGATGGACAGCATGGCCAATGTTGAATGTTTATCCTTTTAAGCTTGGAAAATAGACCCTTAAACCCAGACTTGGACCACATATCCACTCCACTGAATAGCAGGCTAGCGATTGCTTTGCAATGCTTGCAGTTAGCCACTGATTCCTTCCAAACCACTAATTGTTGGGGCCTCCCGAGTGGCGCAGCGGTCTAAGGCACTGCATCGAAGAGGTGTCACTACAGACCTGGATTCGATCCCAGGCTGTGTCGCAGCCGGCTGCGACCGGGAGACCCATGAGGCGGTGCACAATCGGCCTGGATGTCTCGCTCTAGCGACTCCTTGTGAAGGGCCGGGCGCATGCACGCTGACTTCGGTCGCCAGCTGTACAGTGTTTCCTCTGACACATTGGTGTGGCTGGCTTCCGGGTTAAGCGAGCAGTGTGTCAAGAAGCAGTGCGTCTTGGCGGGGTCGTGTTTCGGAGGACACATGGGTCTCGACCTTTGCCTCTTCCGAGTCCGTACAGGAGTTGCAGTGAATTGCAGCGATTTCCAACTTGTTGTGTAATGTTTATGGCCGATGAGCAGCGATATAATTTCTCTTCATATGACAAGGATTGAAAAGGATTTGCCTGTAGATTGTTGACTTGATTCATGATGATGACCGCTAGCTTGCTAGCTAAGATTTTGAAAGTATGATGTTGACATGATCAGTCCAATCAAAGCTACTGTAGATATAGCGTGATTTGACGTCATCTGTGGCCAATGACCTTGAGCCTTCTTGGATGGGCACTTCTAATGTAACTCTATGGCAACAGCCAAGGGGCTTCAATTTTCAGCTCGCCCCATAGATTTTGCGGTGATGTAGTGTCCCCATGAGTGACAGAACACTGAGCCAATCACGGCGCAACTAGAGAACATTACTAACCCCTACGCTCCGTATTTTCCGCTGGCTGCCCCACCACCACAGAAAGCACTGAGCTTCCATTTTGGAGCTGCCTTATTCAAGAAAGCAAAAAAGAGACCATGTTTGTATGCAGCTTTATTAACTAGAAGATTCTTAATTTTTTACATTGTTTACAAAATGATATGTGACAGTATGAAAATGTATGCACTCACTAACTGTAAGTCGCTCTGGATAAGAGCGTCTGCTAAATGACTAAAATGTAAATGTAAATGTATTAATGCCATAATAGCATGCAAAACAGGCAATAAAATATATAAATGTATATATATGCACACAGTGGACCTCCTACTTCCTTTTTTTTAGCTAAACAGGTGGGGCTCAAAACAGAGCCCCACCTGCCCTGAATGATGGGCCGCCATTGGATACACCCTATGTGTTTTAATAAAATCACCTATATGCATTGCGCTTGTCTGACGCTTAAAGCTTACGGTTTGATGAAATAAGACAAATGCCTCAAGAGGTCTCCAGAGATCTAGATAATCAGAAGGAAAAAAAACTTCACCTGACCCAACTATTCTCCTCCTGCTCCTGCTGGCTTTCTCAGATTCTGCCATTACTCTCCTGAAGTTGCCGGTAATAGGCTAAACTAGGAGTTGGCAACCTTTCTCATGTTGAATACCAATTTATCTTACAATTTCTACCGATCTGCATGCCAGTTATGGTTTTCATATGGAAATTTCTGTGAAACAGTTTCATTTAATTTAAAATAATGTTCTCTTATCTTATAATCATTGTCATATGGTTAATCAACATTCTATCCAAATCTAAATGAAAATGATACAAACCTAAAAAGTTACTTCTATTGCCATTGCCAACTATGTAAAAATAGCCTACATAAAGCCAACAAATAAAAACATTGCAGCCTGCAGGTAGAAAATATCCTGATAAAAAAAAATATCACATTAGCTACACATGGCCTGTCTGCAATGAACTTGAAACATTGTATCAACTATTAACTTGAGTCCAGCCCAAGCTTGCCCTAGCGAACTTGCAACGTTGTATAAAATATTCTGGGCCCTCAGAGTTTCCCGAGCGAGTGAGCTCGGGACAGACACAGCTGTAGGCTATTTGCGCAAGGGATAAGAAGCTTACTGGAGCTGAGTACCGGCACCTCAAATTTTCTACTGCTTGAGCTCCTGTTCCTCTTATAGAATATTAGCGCAAAAGTATTGTGGAGCTCCTGCACCCAGATATTTAAACAGTACCAGCAGCCAAAATGAGTGCCGGAACCTATTTCAGTCCAAGTCAAGCACTGATAAGAAGTAATCAGGTAGACCTATTTTATGACGTTTCCACTGGATCAGAGCATGACATTTTTCCCTTTCACGCTGAGTGGTTATCGAAAGGGAGAGAGCTGGAAAGATTTTTCGAATATATTGAGGAACTATTGTAATTCTCAATGGATGTAAAACAGACTTCCTTTGCTTGCTGTTTGAGGTGAAGAAAACATTACTTTGAGAATCTCCACAGGTCATTAGTGGTGGTGCATCCAATCAGAAATACTATCAGATCCCCAAATGGGCACATTTATATGCCTACATTTGCGCCAGGCCAGGTAGCCTATAGGCCTACTTCTATGCGTGGGAGTCGTTACTCAATATTGCCTGGAGCACTCCAAACAAAAGACAATTACTAAATTGACAAAACTCATAAATGGAATGAAATAAACCGAAACTTGTTTCTCACAGGTGTAGCATAGGTTGTGCACTCTGCAAACAATGTGTCCATTCAGACAATGAGAACGGGAAGGCTGGAATAATAATACATTTTATATCCCTCTAACTTCCTTGGATGCCTCTGTTGATTCTACAGCTATTGTACAGTATGCAGTTATCATGTGCCTATGAACCAGAGTTATACTGTTATCACTGAGGCGGTGAGTGTGCCCTAGTAGGAAGTCCACTGTGTGCAACTCACCCTGCACTCAGCTCAAACATAACTAACATGAGCATGTCTACTTCTGCTAAGCTTCCCAGTAAAGCAATAAAAACAATCAAGCATCCCAGAAAAGTGCTAAAAAATAGCCCACGTTAACATATGTAGCCTAAGAAACAAGGTTCATGAAATCAATAACTTGCTAATAACAGATGGCATTCATATTCTGTATCTGAAACTCACTTAGATAATACCTTTGATGATACAGTGGTAGCAATACATTATTATAACATTTACAGAAAAGACAGAAATGCCAATGGTGGAGGTGTTGCTGTTTATATTCAGAACCACATTCCTGTGAAGATTAGAGAAGATCTCATGTTAAATACTGTTGAAGTAATATGGCTACAGGTTCATCTGCTTCACCTAAAGCCCATTCTGGTGGGAAACTGCTATAGACCACCAAGTGCTAACAGTCAGTATCTGGATAACATGTGTGAAATGCTTGATAATGTATGTGATATCAACAGAGGTATATTTTCTGGGTGTTATAAATATTGACTGGCTTTCAAGCTGCCCACTCAAGAAAAAGATTCAAACTGTAATCAGTGCCTGCAACCTGGTTCAGGTTATCAGTCAACCTACCAGGGTAGTTACAAACAGCACAGGAATGAAATCATCAACATGTATTGATCACATCTTTACTAATGCTGCAGAAATTTGTTTGAAAGCAGTATCCAAATCCAGCAGATGTAGTGATCACAATATAGTAGCCATATCTAGGAAAACCAAAGTTCCAAAGGCTGGGCCTAATATTGTGTATAAGAGGTCATACAATACGTTTTGTAGTGATTCCTATGTTGTTGATGTAAAGAATATTTGCTGGTCTGTGGTGTGTAATGAGGAGCAACCAGAAGCTGCACTTCACACATTTTTGAAATAGCTTATTCCAGTTACTAATAAGCATGCACCCATTAAGAAAATGACTGTAAAAAACGAATTAAAAAAGTGTATGGTTGAGAGGGATTAGGCAAAAAAACAACAACAACCAAACAAATATGAACTGCAAAATAGTTTATTAAGAATCTAGATTAAAGGTTTTCTCTAAAAGTATTTTAGGGATGTGGGGGAAGAGGGATCTCATAGGCCTACTCAAGGTTTGGCTTAGTTTGATGGATGGATGGATGGATGAAGGGATGGAGGGATAGAGGGGTTCAGGGATTGGGTGGGGAGAAGGACAGATCAGGGGAGTAGCGGCCCGACTCTGACCCTGCCCCAGTAGGGCTTCTGCTCCCACTGGGGTAGACTGGGTGGATGTGGTGAGTGGTTGAGAACCCCCCTGCTGGCCGGTGCAGGTAGTGTGGTGGGGGGGACATATAGGCTGCCATCTGCATCTGCATGGCCTGGAGGACCCAGGGGTTATACATCGCTGCTTGCATCCATGCCATCTGGGACTGAGCCATCTGGGCATACAGGGCCTGGGCATGAACCTGTTGGTATTGGGCCTGATGGGCATTAAGTGCCTGAGCTTGGCTCTGGTGGGCATTTAGGGCCTGAGCTTGGGCCTGCTGGGCTTGGTGTGCCTGGGCCTCATTTGCCTCTTCGAACTGGGCTGGGGCCGGGGTGGGAGCCGGGGTGGAGTAGGTGTAGGAGGGGGTTAGGGCCTGTGCAGGAGTGGATGGGTTGGAGTAGGAGCAGGAGGGGACTGGGGTGGGGTAGGAGAGGGTAAAGGAGCGGGCTGGGCAGGAGGCTGGGGCCGGGGTGGGTGTGGATGAGGTGTGGGAGGAGGAGGAGGGTGTGACCAGCAGAACGGTCTTCCTCTGGTTGACCGCCGAGCTGATCTTGGCAACCAGGTCCTTGGCAGCTAGCGAGAGCTGCTCCTTCTCCTTCTTCTCATCCTTCTCGGCCTCGCCGTCCCGGGTCTCAGCCTTACTGGTAACGGGAGGGGTAATGGGAGTAACAGGAGGGCCGGGCTGACGGGGAGGACCAGGGATGACCCGGATTATCTCCACATCATCATCCTCCTCCTCCACCACTTCCACCTCTGCAACCACCGGTTCCTTGATCTTCTTCAGTAGCTTCTCCTGGTGCTGTCTGAAGCTGTGATGGTAGTACATGGACAACTGGAAAACATAGACAGGCATTGTTGAGATACGGCCTATTTGTAAATCCTAGAAGTTATGACAGTGAGTTATGATTATGAGTCGTAAATAGCCTATGTGATGATAGTGTAGGTAGGCTCTGTGTCCCAAATGGCACCATATTCCCTATGTAGTGCACTACTTTTGACCAGGGCCCATAAGGGGAGAGAAGGAACCTTACATGGAATAAATAGGGTGCCATTTGTGACAAAAACATGTATTGGTAATGCATTGATAATAGATTTAGGCCACTTAATATATTTGATCAATTAGGCCATACCTTTGAGGTGGGGGTAGCTGAGGAGAGCTTTTGAAAACCGTGGAGGATCAGTTGTTGGTCGAATCCAGCCATGGTGACACATGGGAGAGTAGGTTGGAATCTTGTTGGCTGTAACACCTCCTTGGTGAACCGTTCCTCGTCGAGAAGCATGTAAATGCCATTCTTGTCCCATGTGACCGACTTGAACAAGTCAGAATCCACTATTTTCCACAACCTCGTAGGGAAATCTTGATTGAAGAAGGAATTGCTTAGTTTCACCGGTTTTTCGTGGTCAAGGCGAGGCCTCTTCCGATATTTGAGCATCTGTCGAGCGTTTTCCTCCAGAAGGTAGCTAAGATCCACGTCAGTGCCAATCGCCGAAGTCTCAGCTTCAACGTCTCGTACCGGCGTACTGTTGGGCGGTTTGTGAACCGTTAGGTATATGCCTGACACTCTCGGGGATGCACTCCTGCTGTCACTATTTAGCTGTTGCGATTGGTCCGCTAAATTATTAGTGGCCATATTTTGGCAAGCAAGCCGAAAAGTTTATCTTGCTTCAAAGGTACTTCTCAATAACAGAAAACAAGATTGCTGTCGTCATTGATTTTAAATGTAGCACTTGTTTTTGGACGTCATAGAAGCTCAGTGGCAACGAGGTGACATCATAATGCGCATGAAGCCAAGGTAAATTCGCGCACGCAAACAAACCAAACAACAGTCAAGGCTCGAAATAGAATAAGAAAATACATTTCAGATTAGTCTCCACTCAGAATATCAATCGTTGACATCCGAGTGGTTCCCTCAGCTCACTATAAAATGACCAATTTAAGTGGACATAGCTATCACTATTATGCATGCTTTCCTTGGAGACATTTTATTGAATGGTTAATTCAAAGAAACAGAACGAAACTCCTGTCCTACCCAAAAACAAAAAACACTATTTTTGAAAAAGTAAAATATATATATATATATATTGTTGGACCTGTATTTATCGTTAGAATGGCTTCGGAGTTCTTTGTCGTCTATGGTTTTACTTTTACGCATGGCTCACGTCTCACTGTGCCTCATGCTATATGTTTGGTGTTTGTGTGTTGGCATTGGTTACTAAAAAGTTCGCATTGTGACGTTTTTATTATGTATGAAGCATGCCGTTTTCAAGTGAATCCAAAGATTCCATCCATCAATCATTCTTTACCAACCTGCAAGGCGCACAGACAAAAACGTGCATGCGCAAAGAATAACGGATTTTCCCCTCTACCATGCGGTCATACATAAAACTAGAAGAAGTCGAGCAGGAGATCAGCGCGAATGTACCGAACCCACTCCGGTTTAATGACCTCTCCCCACCCTCATCCCCTGAGCTCCCGTCTGGACCGGTGTCGACACGGTCTCACCCAGTGTCTCCCGCCGCGTCCACAGCAGAGGAGTACGAGGAGATAACTTTTCCGCCGAGCGTCTGAGAGCGTTAATCCAAGAGCGGGCAGACGCGATCCTCGCGCTCACCCCGGCTGCCAAAAGACTTTGTCTGGACGAGGAAAATGTAGGCATATGTTGTGTTTATTTGCTGTCTGAATGCCGAATGATTGTATTGTTCACCTGCCTGGGGACTGGATATATGAGTTATTTATTTTAATCTAGGTCTGTGTCCCTAATGGCACACTGAGTGTACAAAACATTTAGAACACCTTCCTATTATTGAGTTGCATCCCCTTTTGCCCTCAGAACAGCTGAATTCGTCGGGGCATGGACTCTACAAAGTGTCAAAAGCTTTCCACAGGGATGCTGGCCCATGTTGACTCCAATGCTTCCCACAGTTGTGTCAAGTTGGCTGGATGGCCTTTGGGTGGTGGACCATTCTTGATACACACGGGAAAGTGTTGAGAGTGAAAAACCCAGCAGCGTTGCAGTTCTTGACACACTCAAACCAGTGCGCCTATCACCTACTACCATACCCCGTTCAAAGGCACTTAAATATTTTGTCTTGCCCATTCACCCTCTGAATGGCACACATACACCGTGGTCCTCTGTAGCTCAGCTGGTAGAGCACGGCGCTTGGAACGCTAAGGTAGTGGGTTCGATCCCCGGGACCACCCATACACAAAAAATAATAATTGTATGCACGCATGACTGTAAGTCGCTTTGGATAAAAGCGTCTGCTAAATGGCATATTATTATTATTACACAATCCATGTCTCAATTGTCTCAAGGCTTAACAATCCTTCTTTAACCTTTCTCCTCCCTTTCATCTACACGGATTGAAGTGGATTTAACAAGTGACATCAATAAGGGATCATAGCTTTCACCTGGATTCACCTTGTCAGTCTATGCCATGGAAAGAGCATGTGTTCCTAATGTTGTGTACACTCAGTTCCGTACTTTTGACAATAATATGTTGCCATTTGGGGCGCAGCCTTGGCTAAAGTAGGCCTACAATGCATAACATATCTTGAAAGATTTAGCCATGTTTCAGTTGTACATGGTCCCTGTCAAACAAACTTAATGAATACAAATTCATTTCAGGGACAGAACCGGCCACTGCGACCCACCAGGCCGACCGGGGAGACTCTGTGCCACTGCCGCCCCGCCACGTACACCCTGGCTTCCCCAGGAAACTCTGGATGCTGGTGGAGAACAACCTGGTGAAATCCGTGACATGGGGCGTGAGCGGGAGGTGAGGCAGAGATAAAGAGAGAGGGATGGATGGATGGATGGATGGATGGATAGATGGATGGATAATAGAGATAAAGAGAAAGAGAAAGGAGAGAAAATACATTGTATATACAAGTGCCAGCAAAAACCTGAATTTCGAGTAAAACTTACATAACATAACATTACAGGTATGTTGTCATCGACGAGGAGATGTTCGTTAAGGAGATTCTGAAGATGGCTCCACCACGGCTGTTTATCACCAAGAGAATGCGCAGTATCTACCGAGAGCTTAACCTGTAGGATTTCGGTAAGATGTACGGTTCGGTAACATGTATGGTTCCTGTGATCGTGGGGAAAGTGGTGATCGAAAACAACGCCCCAGTAAGCACTGCTGGGGAGGACGGCGCTCAGAGCGTAAGCGAGGTAATTAATTCGCACACATATTTATTTGTGGAAAATAAAATTCCCACCGGGCACCAACGTGGATAGACGTTGAATTGACGTCTGTTCCCAGTGGGTTATTGATTTCATGTTTAGCTACAGTGTATATGGCAATGGATAATATCAGAATTCAGGGAATCATAGTTTCTTGAAATTAAATAAGTAGCCTGTATAATGGAATATAAAAAACGATGCCCTAATAATAAAATGAATAAATGTTTCCCAAATGACACCCTATACCCAATATAGTGCACTACTTTTGACCAGGGCAGTCAAAAGTAGTGCACTATAAAGGTGACTGGGTGCCACATAAGATCTGATCATCCTTAGCAAATAACTTCTGTGCTTTGTGAGATCATAATACTGACTGCGCCCCCCCTCACATTATACTGTATCTACCAGCTGCAATATTATGGTTGCATCCCAGTTGCACTACGTTCGACCAGAGCCCTATTGACCCGGTTTAAAAGTATTGGTGCCATTTGGGAGGCGTCCTATGCATGTATTCGTTCAGCCAACTTTATTCGAAACTGCACTTTGTTTGCCAACAGGGGGCAGTAGAATCATACCATTACCATTAACACACACACACACACAAACACACACATACACACACACTATATTACATTACAACAGCTACTTGTTTGAGTGTTTATGTTGTGTGATGTAACCCCATAAGGAGTTTAGGGGTGTGTCCCAAATGGCACCCTATTCCCTATATAGTGCATTACTTTTAAGCAGGAACAATAGGGCTCTTGTCAAAAATATGATATAAATTCAAGTCATTATACACAAACAGCTCTGAGTCTGGAGATGAGCTAATGTTGAAAGCCACAGGTACACAAACAGTGCCTTGTAGTCTGAGGGTAAAGTACTTAACCACAACCTCTCTCTCTCTCTCTCTCTCTCTCTCTCTCTCTCTCTCTCTCTCTCTCTCTCTCTCTCTCTCTCTCTCTCTCTCTCTATCTCTCTCTCTCTCTCTCTAAAAGAACAGGACAAAGGACAACGTTTTTCCAGACAGATCAATAACTGTGTGTATCTGTGTGTGTGTGTGGGTGGTCCCACTGGACAAAAGAGAGACGTGGAGGAGCCAAACCAAGCACATTGAGTGTGTGGCCATCTTGTAAGCTCTTTCTCTGTCCATACTGGTCTCATAGACTAGACGTGACATATTATTGTAAATCCGGGACACTCAAATTAATATGATATGTTACTTTTGGTACGGTTAAATAAGACAGGAGGTTATTTAAGGCTATAACAAAAGTAGGGTGGTTGAGCATTTTTAGCTAATTAGCAACTTTGCGACTACTTACTACTTTTTAGCTACTTTGCAACTACTTAGCATGCTAACCCTTCCTTTAACCCTAACCCTAACCTTAACCCTTTAACCTAATTCTTAACCCTAACCTTAATCCTAACCTTAACCCCTAACCCTAATGTTATCCAGCTAGCTAACGTTAGCATTAGCCACCTAGCCACCTCTAGCTAATGTTAGCCACAACAAATTGGAATTCGTAACATATTGTACATTTTTCAAATAGGTAACATATTGTATGAATGGCAATTTGTGAAATATTAATATGAAATGGATGATGGACATCCACAAATTAATACATACCATACGAAACTTAACATATCGTACTAAATGGAATGTCTCAGATTTACATACAGAATAATACGAAATGCTCTGAGACCATGTTGCTCTGTCTGCTGTATCTCATTTGGGTGAAAACAAGCAGTGTCTGTAATATTGATTTTTAGAGGGCAGACAGGGGAGGAGTGTGTGTGGTTAGAGAGAGGAGGGAGATGCAGAGGGATAGAGAGAAAGGAAGGCAGGGAGAGTGGGGAAAGAGAGACAGGGGCAGATAGAGATTGAGAAGGAGGGAATGAGACAGCGAGAGAGATATAGGGAGGAAGGGAAAGAGAGAAAGATAGAGGTCTCTCTTCTATCAACAGAGGATGACGTGTGTTAAAAGAAGAATGTGTGTGTGCCTGACACCATTTGACTCTGGGAGAAAGAAAGAGAGAGAGAGAGAGAGAGAGAGAGAGAGAGAGAGAGAGAGAGAGAGAGAGAGAGAGAGAGAGAGAGAGAGAGAGAGAGAGAGAGAGAGAGAGAGAGAGAGAGAGAGAGAGAGAGAGAGAGAGAGAGAGAGAGAGAGAGAGAGAGAGAGAGAGAGAGAGAGAGAGAGAGAGAGAGAGAGAGAGAGAGAGGCTTTGTGTGGTGAGAGCAGGGTTGGGGAGTACATTATTAAATGTAATCAGTAACATGTAATCTGATTACAAAAAACTGTAATCGTTGTTACCAGCAAAAATATTGTAATTAGATTACAGATAATTTGAAAAACTAGATGATTACTTCTTGGACTAATTTTAAATTAACTTTAACATTTTTGTGAAAAAATACATTATTACACCTTTCAATTACATTCAATTCAGCATTGATAAAAAGTGCACGTTTAAGTTTGTTCCATCTGAGCGAGTTTGACCACAAGTCAGAGACCACTATTTTGTGTTTAATGGATTTTTTTCTTCTTCTTCTAATGCCTCTTAAGGGGAAAGTAATCCAAAAGTATCAGATTACCTTACTGAGTTTGGGTAATCCAAAAGTTATGTTACTGGTTACAATCTTGGACAGGTAACTAGTAACTGTAAAGGATTACATGTAGAAAGTAACTTACCCAACCCTGGATGAGAGTAGGATGGACAAGAGCAGAGAGAGACTAGAGAGAGTCAAAGAGAGTTATAAAGGTAGAGTATATAGAGAGAGGGAGACTGGGAGGGAGAAAATGAAGGTAGAGCTGGGGATATTATAAAAAGGATGGCGGGAGAAGGGAAGGAGAAATTGTGAGTGTGTGAGAGGTAGAAAGAGAGAGGGGAGTGTAGAGGCAGTGTGTTTAGGCATAGGGTTTGAGAGTTAAAGCGATAGAGAGAGATAATGACATAGAGAGTGAGAGATAGAAACTGAAAGAACATACAAAGAAAGCATATCAAAGGTAGAAATTATTACATGTATTCAGTTACTTGTAATCAGATTACAATTAGTCCAAGAAGTAATCATCGAGTTTTTCAAAGTATCTGTAATCTAATTACAATATTTTTGCTGGTAACATTACCGATTACAATTTGTTTAAAAAAAAATCTGATTACATGTAATCAGATCTCCAACTCTCTATCTCCCCAAGTCCCATCCCTTGTCATTCCTCCTTCTTTCCTCCTTTTTCCCTTTCGCTTTTGTAATTTATACCCTCCCTTACACCTTCTTTGTCTCCTTCCCTCTATTTCTATGTTTTCCCTCTCTCTAGCTCTCTCTCTAGTTAGCTACTAGTTAGAAACAGGAAGTGTTTTTTACGAGAACATGCCCCTGGCTCCTTTTCTCTTTCTTTTATAGTTTCAGCAGTGGCGGAGTGTGTGTGTGTGGTGCTGACAGAGGGGTTTTCTCCTTCTCTCCTGGCGCCCCTCCTACACACACACACACACACACACACACACACACACACACACACACACACACACACACACACACACACACACACACACACACACACACACACACACACACACACACACACACACACACACACACACACATACAGACACACACACAGCACCCTTCCTTTTATATCTTTGTTATATTCTGGTTGCCTGGCAGCAAACTTCCTTTCTTCCTACCACACGCTCATTAATTACTCTCTCTCTTTTGTTTCCCTGCTGGGTCTCTCTCTCTATCTCGTGCTCTCTCCTTCTCCCTCCCTCTTTCTCTCTCTGCACTCCTGTATTCCTCATCACTCCTTTCTGGACTGCATGGGCAAACGCGATTAGTCATGGACGACACAATGTGACTCTTTGACAGATCGAGAGAGAAATTAAGAGAGAAAAAGACAGCCTGGTTTCTTGCTCCATTGTAATTCAATGACGGCCGGTGTACTACCACAACTTGTTACCCATTCCATCTTGTTACCCCCCCCATTATTAGTTTAACTTCCTCTTTAAATTGCCTAATGAATGATGATCTGTGCTAATGGGCTATAGTGGGTTAATGGGGTTGTGACTTGTAGGGACAATAGTGGCACTATTGAATCTGTGTATGCAGTGAGGGAATGTGAATTGTGGCATAAAGACCACTTGGTTGTAGGTTGTGACTTGTTGGGCTATAGTGACAGCATTGAACTGTGTAGAGGAAACCAAGCCAGAGTCATTGTAGCACTAAGGCCACTAGGGGGCATTATGATTTAATGATTTTTATTTGGATCTTCATTAGCTGTTGAAGAAGCAGCAGCTATTCTTCCTAGGGTCCAAACAAAACATAGAACATGACAAGATACAGAACACTAATGGCCAAGTATTATACAGAACACTAATGGACATTCTATCACAGAGTTAAATGTGTGGCTGTTGAGGCTGGTTACAAGCTGTAACCAGCCTCAAAGATATATGAGACAAGCTTTCTAATCTATGATAATGAGATGATTTGTGTTTGCAATATGTTTGCTTGTGTGATGGATACATTTAGCCTGGGTGTCAGTCTGTTTCTGCTCTCTTGCCAACTCTTTATGGAATTCCCATGCTAGACAATGACAATGGAGAAGGCAAAAGCACAAACAGATCTGGGGCCAGGCTAGATTGTGTTTTGATGATTTGGGTTTATTTGACTTTACTTGTTTTACAATCAGTGGGATGATTGTAGTAGGAACTGAACACATGCAAACAATCATACTGGGATTACAAGAACTGTTGAGCGAATTTAGTCGAATAAACTGTCACTGTAACTCTCAATCCTAATCTGTTGGTTTGGTTACAGAGACATATTATAACTCAATGGAATTAGAATTGGGTCATTATAGCAGAATAGAATTGGGTCATACTTAACATTGGAGTGTGATTTTCTCTATTGTAATATAATAGTGCGTGTGTGTATGTGTGTGTGTGTGTGTGTGTGTGCGTGATGTATTTGTATTTGTATTTGTATTTATTATGGATCCCCATTAGCTGCTGCCAAGGCAGCAGCTACTCTTCCTGGTGTCCAGCAAAATTAAGGCAGTTCATACAATTTTAAAAACATTACAATACATTCACAGATTTCACAACACACTGTTTGCCCTCAGGCCCCTACTCCACCACTACCACATATCTACAGTACAAAAATCCATGTGTACGTCTGTGTATAGTGTGTATGTTATCGTGTGTGTGTATAAATGTGTCTGCGCCTATGTTTGTGTTGCTTCACAGTCCCCGCTGTTCCATAAGGTGTTTTTTAATCTTTTTAAAAAATCTAATTTTACTACTTGCATCAGTTACTTGATGTGGAATAGAGTTCCAAGTAGTCATGGCTCTATGTAGTACTGTGCGCCTCCCATAGTCTGTTCTGGACTTGGGGACTGTGAAGAGACCTCTGGTGGCATGTCTTGTGGGGTATGCATGGGTGACCGAGCTGTGCGCCAGTAGCTCAAACAGACAGCTCGGTGCACCCAAGTAGTGATGAAGTCAATCTCTCCTCCACTTTGAGCCAGGAGAGATCGACATGCATATTATTAATATTAGCTCTCTGTGTACATCCAAGGGCCAGCCGTGCTGCTCTGTTCTGAGCCAATTGCAATTTTCCTAAGTCCTTTTTTGTGGCACCTGTCCACATGACTGAACAGTAGTTCAGGTGTGACAAAACTAGGGTCTGTAGGACCTGCCTTGTTGATAGTGCTGTTAAGAAGGTAGAGCAGCGCTTTATTATGGACATACTTCTCCCCATTATTTATTACAAGATTTAGTTGAGGTTTAGGGTTTAGTGAATGATTTGTCCCAAATACAATGCTTTTAGTTTTAGAAAAATTTAGGACCAAGTTATTCCTTGCCATCCACTCTGAAACTAACTGCAACTCTTTGTTAAGTGTTGCAGTCATTTCAGTCGCTGTAGTAGCTGACATGTATAGTGTTGAGTCATACGCATACATAGACAGTAATGGGCCTAGACAGCTGCCCTGGGGAATTCCTGATTCTAGCTGGATTATGTTGGAGAGGCTTCCATTAATGAACACCCTCTGTGTTCTGTTAGACAGGTAACTCTGTATCCACAATATAGCTGGTGGAGTAAAGCCATAACACATACGTTTTTCCAGCAGCAGACTATGATCGATAATGTCAAAAGCCACACTGAAGTCTAACAAAACAGGCCCCACAATCTTTTTATCATCAATTTCTCTCAGCCAATCATCAGTCATTTGTGTAAGTGCTGTGCTTGTTGAATGTCCTTCTCTATAAGCATGCTGAAAGTTTGTTGTCAATTTGTTTACTGTAAAATAGCATTGTATCTGGTCATACACAATTTCTTCAATAGTTTACTAAGGGTTGGTAACAGGCTGATTGGTCAGCTATTTGAGCCAGTAAAGGGGGCTTTACTATTTTTAGGTAGCGGAATGACTTTTGCTTCCCTCCAAGCCTGGGGGCACACACATTCTAGTAGGCTTAAATTGAAAATATGGCAAATAGGAGTGGCAATATCGTCCGCTATTATCCTCAGTAATTTTCCATCCAAGTTGTCAGACCCCGGTTGCTTGTCATTGTTGATAGACAACAATAATTTTTTCACTTCTTCCACACTCACTTTACGGAATTCCAAATTACAATGCTTGTCTTTCGTAATTTGGTCAGATATACTTGAATGCGTAGTGTCAAGAATTGTTGCTGGCATGTCATGCCTAAATTTGCAAATCTTGCCAATGAAAAAATCAATAAAATAGTTGGCAATATCAGTTGGCTTTGTGATGAATGAGCCATCTGATTCAATGAATGATGGAGCTGAGTTTTCCTTTTTTCCCAAAATTTCATTTAAGGTGCTCCAAAGCTTTTTACTATCATTCTTTATGTCATTTATCTTTGTTTCATAGTACAGTTTCTTCTTCTTTTTATTTAGTTTAGTCACATGATTTCTCAATTTGCAATACGTTTGCCAATCGATTGTGCAGCCAGACTTATTTGCCATTCCTTTTGGCTCATCCCTCTCAACCATACAATTTTTCAATTCCTCATCAATCCACAGGGATTTAACAGTTTTTACAGTCATTTTCTTAATGGGTGCGTGCTTATTGGTAACTGGAATAAGCAATTTCATAAATGTGTCAAGTGCAGTGTCTTTTTGCTCCTCATTACACACCACGGGCCAACATATATTCTTTACATCAACAACATAGGAATCACTACAAAACCTATTGTATGACCTCTTATACACAATATTAGGCCCAGCCTTTGGAACTTTGGTTTTCCTAGATATGGCTACTATATTGTGATCACTACATCCAATGGATTTGGATACTGCTTTCAAACAAATCTCTGCAGCATTAGTAAAGATATGATCAATACATGTTGATGATTTCATTCCTGTACTGTTTGTAACTACCCTGGTAGGTTGACTGATAACCTGAACCAGGTTACAGGCACTGGTTACAGTTTGAATCTTTCTCTTGAGTGGGCAGCCTGATGAAAGCCAGTCAATATTTAAATCACCCAGAAAGTATACCTCTCTATTGATATCACATACATTATCAAGCATTTCACACATGTTATCCAGATACTGACTGTTAGCACTTGGTGGTCTATAGCAGCTTCCCACCAGAATGGGCTTTAGGTGAGGCAGATGAACCTGTAGCCATATTACTTCAACAGTATTTAACATGAGATCCTCTCTAATCTTCACAGGAATGTGGTTCTGAATATAAACAGCAACACCTCCACCATTGGCATTTCGATATTTTCTGTAAATGTTATAACCTTGTATTGCTACCACTGTATCATCAAAGGTATTATTAGTTTCAGAGATAGTCAGAATATGAATGTCATCTGCTACTAGCAAATTATTGATTTCATGAACCTTGTTTCTTAAGCTACATATGTTAACGTGGGCTATTTTAGCACTTTTCTTCTGGGATGCTTACTTGTTTTTATTTATTTACTGGGAAGCTTAGCAGCAGTAGATGTGCTCATGTTCTTTATGTTAGTGCAGGGTGAGCTGCACACAGTGGACTGCCTCCTCGGGCACACCGGCTCAGTGCTAACAGTATAAATATGGTTCTTAGGCACATGATTACTGCATACAATAGCTGTAGGATCAGCAGAAGCATTCAGGGCAGTTAGAGGGACATAAATTAGGTTACTTATATTGTGTCTACCGACGCCCCTGGTGTAATGTACATTTGCTGAAGCATTTTGACAACCATGCGTCACAATGGTAGGGATTAGCTGAGCTGGGCTTGGGTCATTGCTAAGTCATTGTCTTGTAACCTCTGTTTAACAACATTTAACTCCTCTAACCTCTTGAAATACATATGGCACACACACCATCTTCCCCTGACACACGCACACACATATACACACACACAAACAGACACACATACAGACAAACACACAATTACACATTCCCATCTTCCTTCCCGTCCTGGTGGCTGTGAATGGGAGTGTCCCGGCAGCACAATGCAGCTCCTCTCTGAAGAATGCCAACAATGTCCCGAGTGAGCATGGGGGTACACACACACACACACACACACACACACACACACACACACACACACACACACACACACACACACACACACACACACACACACACACACACACACACACACACACACACACACACACACACACACAGCGTAGGAAAACAGTTGGATAGGTCATCTATTACATCACAGCTTCCCCTCTCTCCTCCCAACAACATTCCCCTCACTTCCCATCTTGTTCCTAAAACACACCCTCCCTGCCTAACTTCCACACCCGCCCACTTTGTTCCTAAAACACCCTTTCCTCCCCCTCTTAGTCCCATATAAACCCCTACCACTTCCATCCCTCCTGCCCTCCTTCCCTCCCTCACTGCTTCCATCGTCCCTGGGTGAAGTCTCAATGCCAGACGTCACTAGGAGAGTTAGTTAAATAACATTGAGATAATGTCACCCAGCGAGAGGTGGGCGTGACTCCATGTGTGACTGTGTGGCTGGTGGCAACGTGATGGCTATTCTTTCTTTCCTTTACTCCCTCTCTCTTTCCTCTAACTCTCTCTGTCTCTGTCATTGCTCTCGCTCTCTCTTCTCTTTCTTTCTCTCTCTCAATTCAATTCAATTCAATTCAAGGGCTTTATTGGCATGGGAAACATATGTTTACATATTCAAAGCAAGTGAAATAGATAATAAACAAAAGTGAAATAAACAATAAAAAAGCAACAGTAAACGATACACTCACAAAAGTTCCAAACGTATAGAGACATTTGAAATGTCATATTATGGCTATATACAGTGTTGTAACGATGTGCAAATAGTTAAAGTACAAAAGGGAAAATAAATAAACATAAATATGGGTCTCTCTCTCGCTCTATTCATTCAGTCAAGTAAGGAATGTCCCTAGTGTAATTATCTATAGCATGATCGTGGTACTGCCCACAGCCGCTTTGACTGCATAGGGCCTGGATTGAAAAAGTGTTTCAGAGAAAGAGTGCTGATCTAGAATCAGGTCCTCCAATGCCCATGTAATATTTTTCATTCTGCTCTATCATAAAGGCATAATCAGAATCAGATACAGTGGGGAGAACAAGTATTTGATACACTGCCGATTTTGCAGGTTTTCCTACTTACAAAGCATGTAGAGGTCTGTAATTTTTATCATAGGTACACTTCAACTGTGAGAGACGGAATCTAAAACAAAAATCCAGAAAATCACATTGTATGATTTTTAAGTAATTAATTTTTCATTTTATTGCATGACATAAGTATTTGATCACCTACCAACCAGTAAGAATTCCGGCTCTCACAGACCTGTTAGTTTTTCTTTAAGAAGCCCTCCTGTTCTCCACTCATTACCTCTATTAACTGCACCTGTTTGAACTCGTTACCTGTATAAAAGACACCTGTCCACACACTCAATCAAACAGACTCCAACCTCTCCACAATGGCCAAGACCAGAGAGCTGTGTAAGGACATCAGGGATAAAATTGTAGACCTGCACAAGGCTGGGATGGGCTACAGGACAATAGGCAAGCAGCTTGGTGAGAAGGCAACAACTGTTGACGCAATTATTTGAAAATGGAAGAAGTTCAAGATGACGGTCAATCACCCTCGGTCTGGGGCTCCATGCAAGATCTCACCTCGTGCGGCATCAGTGACCATGAGGAAGGTGAGGGATCAGCCCAGAACTACACGGCAGGACCTGGTCAATGACCTGAAGAGAGCTGGGACCACAGTCCACAACCATTAGTAACACACTACGCTGTCATGGATTAAAATCCTGCAGCGCACGCAAGGTCCCCCTGTTCAAGCCAGCGCATGTCCAGGCCCGTCTGAAGTTTGCCAATGACCATCTGGATGATCCAGAGGAGGAATGGGAGAAGGTCATGTGGTCTGATGAGAAATAGAGCTTTTTGGTCTAAACTCCACTCGTCATGTTTGGAGGAAGAAGAAGGATGAGTACAACCCCAAGAACACCATCCCAACCGTGAAGCATGGAGGTGGAAACATCATTCTTTGGGGATGCTTTTCAGCAAAGAGGACAGGGTGACTGCACCGTATTGAGGGGAGGATGGATGGGGCCATGTATCGCGAGATCTTGGCCAACAACCTCCTTCCCTCAGTAAGAGCATTGAAGATGGGTCGTGGCTGGGTCTTCCAGCATGACAACGACCCGAAACACACAGCCAGGGCAACTAAGGAGTGGCTCAGTAAGAAGCATCTCAAGGTCCTGGAGTGGCCTAGCCAGTCTCCAGACCTGAACCCAATAGAAAATCTTTGGAGGGAGCTGAAAGTCCGTATTGCCCAGCGACAGCCCTGAAACCTGAAGGATCTGGAGGTCTGTATGGAGGAGTGGGCCAAAATCCCTGCTGCAGTGTGTGCAAACCTGGTCAAGACCTACAGGAAACGTATGATCTCTGTAATTGCAAACAAAGGTTTCTGTACCAAATATTAAGTTCTGCTTTTCTGATGTATCAAATACTTATGTCATGCAATAAAATGCAAATTAATTACTTAAAAATCATACAATGTGATTTTCTGGATTTTTGTTTTAGATTCCGTCTCTCACAGTTGAAGTGTACCTATGATAAACATTACAGACCTCTACATGCTTTGTAAATAGGAAAACCTGCAAAATTGGCAGTGTATCAAATACTTGTTCTCCCCACTGTATATTTATATTTTTCTTCAGTGAGACTATGCCCTATTTCCTCTAAAATGGTTAAATTGCTAGTCTAGGCATTTACAGTTCATAGACCTAGCTAGACCAGTCAATATTAACCCCTATCTGAGGGTTTATCTGAAGAAAGAAAACTAGCCATAGTGTTTGATGTGTGTTTGATGTATGTGATATGGGATTTCCTAGGTTTAAGTTGAGTAAAGTATTTTTCTTCCTCTTCCTCCTACTAGCCCCCAACTCCTCCTCTTCTCCTCCTTCTCCTTCCTTCTATTCCAACCCCTCTTCTCCCTCTTTCTCCACATGCTCTCCCTTTCCACCTTCCCTTTCTCATCCTCCTCCTCCATCTTTCCTGGCTGGTGTTCAATTTCACAGTTGGGGGAGCGGGGAATGAGGGGTGGGAGGTCAGCGTGTGTGTGTTTGTGGGGGGGCTCATAAATGTATCTTTCTGCTGATTTCAGAGGAACAGAACGTGGTGTTAAAAGCATGGACCATAATTGTTCTTCTCTCTCTCTCTCCTTCTCCTTCTCCTTCCCTCCCTCTCTCCCACCTCTCTCTCTCTTTCTCTCTCTCTCTCTCTCTCTCTCTCTCTCTCTCTCTCTCTCTCTCTCTCTCTCTCTCTCTCTCTCTCTCTCTCTCTCTCTCTCTCTCTCTCTCTCTCTCTCTCTCTCTCTCTCTCTCTCTCTCCTTTTCTTTGTTCCACTCTTCTGCTTGCATTTAAGGTTTTGAAATTCCTACTTTTGCACAATGACTGTAAATGATGGTTATCATGGTTATTATTGATATGATGAGTGTCTGTCTGTCCACCCACTGTCTGTCACTCTGTTAATATGATTCAGGTTCTATCTCTTCATGACTCACAGTGCTCATACAGTGAAGCAATAACAGGCTTCATAACTACCAAGTCATTAAACCATTAGGATAATATGTGTGTGAAGTGTATGTGTGTGTGTTTGTGTGCATGTGTGTGTGTAAACCATTAGGCTACAGCTAAAGTACTTCCTAGCATTCAACTTTTATTGCTGCGGAATCCTCGACAGACAGATAGACAGATAGACAGGCAGGCAGACACACAGACAGACATTTTTTACTAAGAACAGGCAGCAAACTGATTGGGTGGCTTTTAGAGCCAGCAATAGGTGCTTTACTATTTTTAGGCAATGGAATTACTTTAACCTCCTTCCACGCCTGTGGACACACACACTCCTTTAGTTAAAGATAGAGCAAATTGGGGTGGCAATACAGTCTGCTACCATGCTCAATAGTTTCCCATCAAGGATGTCTATTCCTGGCGGCCTATCATATTGATGGATAACAATAGTCTTTCCACCTCTCCCACAATAACTTGACCAAATTCAAAACAGCAATCCTTCTCTTTCATTATTATATATTTTGTACAAAAATATGATGATTCACTGTTCAATGTTGTCATTTTACTTCTGAGTTATTGTCTCCTTACTCTGGGCCCAGAGTTTTTCCTGACCACATGACCTGAACAGGAACTAGGACCTTATCAGGTCAAGAGGTTTGTGTACAGCTATGACCGGAAGTGACTTTTCATAGCAGGTTAGGAGAGCATTTTAGCTAACCATAACCCTTTTCCTAACCTAATTCTCCTAACCTGCTACGTTAATTCTCCTAGACTGTTGCGCAAGTTCTCCTAACCTGCTACATTAATTTTCCTAACCTGCTGCGTAAATTCTCCTAACCTGCTACATGAATTATCCTAACCTGCCACATGAATTATCCTAACCTGCTACAAAAAAGTAACTTCCGGTCGTAGCTATATTCCACCTAGTCAGAACTGGTCAAGAGGTTATTGTGTGAAAGAAGGCATCGTGCCAATATTGAATGGCTTTACATTTGCTTGAAATATGTTAATAGCAAACTTTATGGAAATTATTATTTGTGTAGGCCTTTAGTGGATCAAAGCAAAGAAATGTGTAATCTCAATCTGTACTCTGTTGAGAAGTGTAGAAGTCTGTCTAACACCCAACTTCTCCCCCCTTTATTCCCCCTGTTCTCTCTGTTCAGCAGTTCTCACTCTCGCTCTGCTCCTTACTACACACACACATGCACAAACACACGCAGGCACACACCCACACACCCCTCTCTGTTGGATGTCTGGATGGTGTGACAGTGTTATGCATCACTCAGTGGGGATGCTGGGAGGATGAATGAGAGAGAGAGAGAGAGAGAGAGAGAGAGAGAGAGAGAGAGAGAGAGAGAGAGAGAGAGAGAGAGAGAGAGAGAGAGAGAGAGAGAGAGAGAGAGAGAGAGAGAGAGAGAGAGAGAGAGAGAGAGAGAGAGAGAGAGAGAGAGAGAGAGAGAGAGAGAGAGAGAGAGAGAGAGAGAGAGAGAGAGAGAGAGAGAGAGAGGAGGGAGGAGAAGGAGAGAGAGGGAGGGAGGAGGAGAGGGAGGGAGGAGGAGAGAGAGACAGATGGGGGAGAGAGAGGGAGGGAGGAGGAGAGAGGGAGGCAGGAGGAGAGAGAGACAGATGGGGGAGAGAGAGAGATGGGAGAGAGGGAAGGAGAAGGAGAGAGAGGGAGGGAGGAGGAGAGAGAGACAGATGGGGGAGAGAGAGGGAGGGAGGAGGAGAGAGGTAGGGAGGAGGAGAGAGCGACAGATGGGGGAGAGAGAGAGAGATGGGGAGAGAGAGGGAGGGAGGAGGAGATAGAGACAGAGAGAGAAGAAGAATATTCTGCAGAATATTTAACAGTTTTGTCTTTGATTGCTCCTTCTTTCACTTCCTGTTCCCTCTCTCTCTCTCTCTCTCTCTCTCTCTCTCTCTCTAATACCCTCCCTCTCACTCCTTCTACCTCTCTCTTTGCATCACATTAGTCAGAGGCTGTCAGAGTCTGGGCAGTGTGTGTCCCAGGTCCACCAGCTGAGCACTGCCGATTTTGCTGACCGGTCCCTCACCCCCAGAGCTTCCTGTAGTGAGCTCACCCTATAAACACACACACACACACTCCATGCCACATTGCATATGGTCCAAACTAAACAGACATGTACGTCAGACAAACAGAACAATGAGGTCAATCACATCCAATAGTTACACGCTTTTTATCTTTCTTTTTTTCAGACTCCATTTCCATCCATTTCCACACACTCACCCCACTTTCTTTCTGTCTTTCTCTCCCTCCATCCCCCTCTCTCTCCCTCTGTAGTCAATCATTCCCCTTCTACCTCTCTCTACCTGCTTTTCTACCTCATCTCTCTCTCTCTCTCTCTCTCTCTCTCTCTCTCTCTCTCTCTCTCTCTCTCTCTCTCTCCCATGCATGTGTGTGTGTGTGTGTGTGTGTCCTGGGGTTAAAACATGATAGTACAGAGGCCTTAATTGATCCACATCCTCGTGAACCGATTCTGTGTCACCTAGAGAGGGGAATCAGACCAGGGTTCAAGCCACAGCCTGTGTGTGTGTGTGTGTGTTTTTAGGGTTATAGTGTAATAAATGTCTGTGCCACTGTTTGTCCTGCCATTTTCCTTTGTTGACGAACAGAGGGGGAAGAGGGAGAGACAGACATACAGAGACAGAGAGAGAGAGAGAGAGAGAGAGAGAGAGAGTGAGAGAGAGAGAGCGATAGAGAGAAGCAGTGAGTCTGCCAGGCAGGCCAGGCATGGAATTTCTGTGACTTCATATTAATCATTAACACAATGTTCCCTCCGCAGGCTGCCAAACTAACACGGAAGACTTTCATGAGGCCTTTTTCTCCCTTTCTTTATTTCTCTCTCTCTCTCTCTCTCTATCTTTAATACACACGCGCAAGCATGTTTTATAGCATCTTTCCTTTTGCCTCCCCTCTCTCACCCCCTTTCTTTCTCTCTTTCTCTCTCTCTTTCATGCTCCGTCTATCCTTCTCTCTCCCTAGACCCAGAGACAGCAAAAATCAGCACAGACAGTTGTCAAGGGAAACAATATGTAATCTGTTTAGCAACCGCTCTCCTCCCCTTCCTCCCCTCTCCCTCCCTCCACTGCCCCTCCTCCCCCCTAAGGTCAGACAGGCGCTCCCTTTTTTTCCCTTGGCCATCACCATGGTTTCACACACCCGTTGCCCCTGACGACGCCCCCGACAACAGGTCCCCAAAAACATAATTAACGGAGCACAGAGCTCTCTAAATAAGAAAGAAAGAAAAAAGGGGGGAGGGAGAGAGAGAGAGAAGTGGAGAAAAATGTTACTTTCCTAGAAAAGAGGTGCCAGGCCAGTGTATAGAGTGTGTGTGTGTCCCAAAAAAAAAGAAAAATGATTGCCCAGCACTGGGCACAAACTCTTGATGCTCAGAGCCGGCGCGCGCTGGTTAGACCAATATGCCACTGGAGTTCACAATGCTCTAGCAAGCTGTGAGAATACTTGATCATAGTTGATGGAAACGGCGCGCTGTTTTTAATTATTTTGTTTTAAGCCTTCCCCAAACTATAACCTTAACCACTCTGAATTAATGCCTACACTGTTTACCTTTTGAGATTTTTTGGTTTTAACACTGTAAACACGTGGAATTTCGAAGAGAAACTATGAGATCTTGTTTCAGTGTGTGTGTGTGTGTTTGTGCGTCTGTATAGAGCAAAGCCAAATCTTTCTGTTGGCGTAACAATAGTGAATGCTCTCCTCTTTTTGGTTTTAACACTGTAAACACGTGGAATTTCGAAGAGAAACTATGAGATCTTGTTTCAGTGTGTCTGTGTGTGTCCTCTCCTGCCCCTCTCCTCTCCACAGCCATACACAGGGTTTTAGATAGTCCCCCCACCACAAGGCTTCAGACCACCTCGCATCCCCAACCCCAATAAACACCCCATTGCGAGACGAGGGCAACAAGTTTATTCAGATTAAGACATTATTATGTACTTACTCATAATAACCCCATTGTAACACATTCCTTATCTAAAATACATACACTTCGCCCTTAGTATTTGTGCTGTAACATTAGGCCTATATAACATTCTTTAAAGTTATATCAATACTGATAGATCTATGAGTATAGGAACTCGGAGCCTTAATGTGAAAATAACTTGTGTTAAACTCCAAACTAAAGTGTTTTTCATATCTAAATTAGACCAGTTTTTCTTGTTGTTCTGTAAACGTTCAGTACAGTTCTGTCCAGTAGGAGTAGAACACTCTGACTCTACTAATAACATTTTATTATGTATGTGTTATAACAGTGTGTCATAATAAAGTTTATTTTAGATGAGTTGGGTCATCTACATATGCTGGCCTTGATTAGGCCTAGGACCATATACTCTGGTTGTCGTGGTTACGCTCTGAACACGGGAGGAGGTGATTGGCTAGAAGAAGCTCCTGGATTTTTTTGCAGACTTTTCTGTGTTGTCCAGGGTTAGAATTCCTTATAGGTCTGTGGATAAGGACAACTAGTCCTAAACATGGGTAAAAAAAAGAAGAAAAAAAAGCAGCTTGTGAAGGAGTGACATCACAACATAAAATTGCAGCCCTTGTTTTTACTATTTCTCTCTCTCTCTCTCTCAATTCAATTCAATGAAATTCAATTCAATAGACTTTATTGACATGGCAAGTTAAATTACTTACATTGTCAAAGTATACATATAACAAAAATGGTGGGACCAACAGCAATAATAATAGTAGTAGTGGAAATGGGATTACCATTAACAGCAACTACAACAACAATATTATTGAGAATAACAATTAATTAAAGCAATAGTAGTCGACCAGTCTCAACATGCCTGAGAAGACACATTACATGGTATGAAAGCCAAAACAAAACAGGAAATATTATTGACATTACATTACACTTTTCACTGGCTGTCCCTCAGGTTGTGGCAGGAGGACACATATTTGGCTGCCAAAATTGCACATTTCGGCTTTTCACCCAATAAATATTTGATTTATTTTATAGTTTCAAATTCTTTGTACTGAATGATAATTTTGGGAAAGAAAGATTCTCTTAGGTCTGAGTATTTGTCACAGTGTAATAGGAAATGCAGCTCTGTCTCTACCTCTCCCCGGGGACAGAGTGAGCACAGCCTGTCCTCTCTGGGCAGCCAGGTTTGCCTGTGACGACCGGTCTCTATAGCCAGACTGTGCTCACTGAGTCTGTACCTAGTCATTGTTTTCCTCAGTTTTATATCAGTCACAGTGGTCAGATAGTCTGCCACCATGTACTGTCTGTTTAGAGCCAAATAGCATTGAAGTTTACTTTGATTTTATTATTATTTGGGTCAAATTTGTCTACATTTTTATAGATTGGTGTGATCAATCCTTGGTTCCAAATATCGGGGAAAATACCTGCAGTTAGGATAATGTTGAAGTGAGTGGCGCAGTGGTCTAAGGTGCCGCATTTCAGTGCTAACTGTGCCACTAGAGATCCTGGTTCGAATCCAGGCTCTGTCGCAGCCGGCCGCGGCCGGGAGACTCATGGGCGGCGCACAATTGGCCCAGCGTCATCCAGGGTAGGGGAGGGAATGGCCAGCAGGGATGTAGCTCAGTTGATAGAGCATGGCGTTTGCAACGCCAGGGTTGTGGGTTCGATTCCCACGGGGGGCCAGTATAAAAAAATATATATATATGTATTCACTAACTGTAAGTCGCTCTGGATAAGAGCGTCTGCTAAATGACTAAAATGTAAGAGTTTGAGTATAGCCAATTTGTGGTCTGTATATTTGATCATTTAATTTAAAATACCATCAGCACCATAGGCCTTTTTGGGTTGGAGAGTGCAAAGTTTTTCCAATAATTATTGTTCTGTAATTGGGGTATCCACAGGATTCTGATAGTCTTTGACTGCTGATTCAAGGATTTGTAATTTTTCTTGTATATCTTGTTGTTCTAGGCTCTTTGTTATATTGCTGTAGCGGTTTGCTCTGGCACCCCAATGGTGGAACAAGCTCCCTCACGACGCCAGGACGCGGAGTCACTGACCACCTTCCGGAGACACTTGAAACCCTACCTCTTCAAGGAATACCTGGGATAGTATAAAAGTAATCATTCTACCCCCCCCCCCCCACTACCCCATCCCTACAAAAAGAAAAGAAAAAAAATAATAAAAAATAAAGAAAATAATAAGTAAAAAATTAATAATAATACAGACAAAAATTATAAAAATATTTATAAACAAAAAAATAAAAATAAAATAAAATATATATAAAACAAATGAAAATTATAAATATACTCTAAAAATTACAAATTAAAAAATTAGAAAAATATTTTACAAAAATAATTGTAAAGTGGTTGTCCCACTGGCTATCATAAGGTGAATGCACCAATTTGTAAGTCGCTCTGGATAATAGCGTCTGCTAAATGACGTAAATGTAATGTAAATGTTTGCAAAGTGATTTCACCACATATCCCCATTTTGGATAGCCTCATTATGAGGTTTGTTTAATTTATTCAAATTCTCCCAGAAGTGGTTTGATTCTATGGATTCCTCAATTACATCCAGCTGATTTCTAATGTGCTGTTCCTTTTTTGTTCTTAGGGTGTGTTTGTATTGCTTCAGTGTTTCCCCACATTGAAGGCATATATTTTTGTTGTCTGGGTCTCTGTGTTTTTGATTAGATATATTTCTCAATGACTTTCTTAGATTTTTGCAATCATTATCAAACCATTTTTCATGATCTATTCTTTTTGGTTTGTTCTTATGTTTCTTTAGATTAGCAAAGGAAGCTAATTTGTCAAATATAATGTTTATGTTCCAAACGGACAAATTTACACCTTCATTGCTGTAGGAGAATGTTAAGGCTAAAAAGTTGTCCAGGAGACATTGTATTTTTTTGCTACTAATTGCTTTTTGGTAGATTTCTGTACTGTTTGCACTCCATCTATAGGTCTGTTTAGTACCATGTAATTTATTGGGCTGTGATGCTTCATGGTTGGGTTCTGCTCTTCTCAGATACACTGTGATTTTACTGTGGTCTGAGAGAGGTGTTAGTGGGCTGACTGTGAAGGCTCTGAGAGACTCTGGGTTGAGGCCGGTGATGAAGTAGTCTACAGTACTGCTGCCAAGGGATGAGCTGTAGGTGTACCTACCAAAAGAGTCCCCTCTTAGCCTACCATTGACTATGTACAGACCCAGTGTTCGACAGAGCTTCAGGAGCTGTTTTTCACTTTGTCATAGTTGTTTCTGGGGGAGTATGTGGGGAGGGAAAGGTTGTTGCTTCCCGGTAGGTGTTTGTCCCCATGACTGTTAATAGTGTCTATTTCTTCTGCTGTTCTAGCATTCAGGTCTCCACAGACCAGCACGTTGCCTTGGGCCTGAAAGTGACTAATCTCCCCCTCTAGAATGGAGAAACTCTTTTCATTGAAGTACGGTGACTCTGAGGGAGGAATGTATGTGGCACAGAGGAACACGTTTTTATCTGTTAAGATAGCCTCCTTGTTGATTTTTAGCCAGATAAATAATTATCCTGTTTTGATCATTTCGATTGAATTAGTTAGTTCAGATTTATGCCATATTAGCATTCCCCCTGAGTCTCTGCCCTGTGTGATTCCTTTTAATTTGGTGGATGGTACGATTATCTCCCTATAACCTAGTGGACAGCCAGTGGAAACATCACCTCTGCACCATGTTTCCTGTAGTACTACAATATCAACATCATCAATTTATTTTTCTTTACCTTCAAAATGAGAATAACACTCACAATCCAACAAGAACTATTAAAATAGGATTTTTCAATTAACGTAAACTCTTATTATGCAAATGTAATTTGTTTATCATTTAAGATAGCATTTGTGTCATGCCTCTTGGGTGGATGTAGTGTGAGGATGGTGGAGTTCTTGTGCTCATCTTACCATGACCCTCGGCCTATCACATGTGAGCATAGTAGATTCAGCATTTGTTTGATGTCACTCATTTCGTTGGTGGGAGCTGGGCTAGTTGCTCCTCTCACAGTTTGTTCATAGCTCTGCCTGCCGGGCTGTGGCTCCTCCAGGTGTGGGTCTGGTAGGCCTTGTCTGGGTGGGTCTGAAGCTGGGCTGGGGTGGTCTGTGCTGCGCTGGCTGTGGTGAGCATTGAGGTTGGTGGTGCTGTGGCTGTGGGGTCCAGGGTGCTGGTCCGGGGTGTTGTCCCTGTGATCTCGGGGGAATTGCTCCGCTGTTCCTGGGTGAAGAGGTCGGAATGCAGTTTAAAGTACATCCTTGAGAGTCTTAGCAAGGATGGGGACTCCCATCCCCTGTACAGGTGAACATGGTCATAGAGACAGTCCAGATCGAGGGTGGGATGGTGGGCCAGGTGTACATTGGGTCGCAGGGCACAGTCCCGGGAGAGGCTGGCGTTTATTATTTGGATTGTGGCAGGGTGGAAGTCCTTCCTCTGTAGAAGGGTTGACACCACGATCCTTGAGTTGGGGAAGATTGCGGAGGCCTTCTCAATCACTCCCCGTAGTGAAGTCGCCACCCTCTCCTTCTGAGCACGCAGGTCGTTGCTTCCGGTGTGTATGATTATGTGGCTTGACGACCCGAGCTGGGCCTTATCAAGCAGCGCCATGGCACTCTGCGTTGTTGGTCACCACACCTTTCTCGTTTTGTGTCTAGGGAAACGTTTATTCTCCTGAACAAACTTCCCATTTGAGTCCATCAACAGGACAATCTCAGCCAGTGTTTCTTCTGGACTGGAGGGGGTAGAGTTGGGGCTGTTGGGTGTTGGAGCTGGGGTGTGGCTGGTCTGTGCCGGTGCCGCTGTCATTGGGAGGCTGTTCTGTGGGCTAGGGGGGAGGCATGCAGCAGGCAGGGCTGGGGAGGCCTGGCTGGTTGAGGTGGGCTCCTCTGCTGTGTGAGGGCAGGTCATAGAGTGGTGATCTAGCTGCTCCTGCAGTCTGTCCTCTGTTCTCTTTCTCTCCTGCAGCTCCTCTCTTAGTGTGGTCAGCTCGTTATTACTGCTCTGCCTGTCTTTTTGGAGCTTTCTCACCTCCTTTGTTAGATCAGCCAGCTCTCTCTTGAGTCCGTCTCTCTCTTGCTGAACTTCTTTCAGCTGTGTTGCAAGGCTGCTGTCCTGCTCTGTCCACACCTTGGTTAGGAGCTCCTCTAAGGTGTGGATGTCTGGTTGCTGTTTGCTCACACTCTCCCTGAGCAGGACCACCTCCCCCTCCAGATGGTGAACTGATCCCTCATGGCAGCCATGGTGGTGAGGAGGGCCTGAGCCTGCTCTGCACTGAGGGGGTCGCTCTCCTCCTGGGGCGTGTCCTCCACTATGGTGGGAAGAGAGGTGCTGGATGTGCCTTTTTGGGTGGGGATAGTGGGGGTGAGGGTGGTGCTGGTGGAGTTTGTCTTGTGGGAGGGCATGTCACTGGTGGTGTCCTTCTCTCTCTCTGCTCTCTCCTTAATGGTCTGAAAGTCTATTTCAAACAGCCTAAGGTTACCTTGCACCATGACAGTCCCTGTCTTGTAGAGGTTGATTGTTATCATGGTGCTGTCAGGGTCGTCTGTCTCTTTGACTTTCAGCTTCCACCCATTACAGATTCCCTCTTTCTTTATGGATGGGTAGTGAGAGCAGACTGCTGAGCGCCATGCATTTGGCTGGTCAGTGAGAAAAATGAGATTACTCACATCACCGTTTTTGTAGAGGTCTGTGAAAAGGGTTTCTGGCCTCCCCTTTAGTAGATTCTGTTTAAAAGCTTTCCTCGTTGTGTCATTTGGCCTCTGGGGGGTAGATAATGGACTCAGCGCTGAGGGGGAGTGGGGACATGGTGCCTGTGGGCTCTGCTACTACTGCTGCTGCTGCTCTGTTCTGCTGCACCATTGCTATGGCAACCAGTTTTGTTTGTCTGCTGCTGTTGCTAGCTAGCTCCTGTTTAGCTCAAAAACCAGCAAAAAGAGTGAGAAATCTTCACACAAAGAAACAGAAGATATGTTTAAAGTTAGAGTCCGTGCTTCTTTTTGATTTACTCACTCAGTTTGGTCGTTTGATGTAGTTAACTCCCCATGCTAGGTTTGTTCTAGCTCAATTTTCTGGCTGGCTTGTTAGCCTGCTGGCTAGGTTTTTGTTGTGTAGCTAGCTAGCGAGAGTCAAAACTTCTTAATTTGAGATGCAAAGTTACTTTCTTTTTCTATTCTGATTGAATGGAGTTGTTGTTCATCACTTCTTGTCTTGAATAATTTTTAGATTTGAGTGTTTATCTCATTCTAAAAACAAAAAAACTGAAATAAATCAGGAGCTCATGTTGAGCATGTCTCTCTCTCGCTCTCTCTAATTCATTCAAATTCAAATGCAATATGCTTTAATGATACATATACATTTCTGGAAAACAACGACAACAATAACAATAGTAGCTATAATACTAAATAATATATATATATATATATATAGTATATACTGTATATCCAATACAGAAATGTCATAATTTTCAAAGTTCAGAATTTCTCTCTGTTGTTTATCTCTCTCTCGCCCCCCTTTCTTTCTTTCTTTCTTTCTTTCTTTCTTTCTTTCTTTCTTTCTTTCTTTCTTTCTTTCTTTCTTTCTTTCTTTCTTTCTTTCTTTCTTTCTTTCTTTCTTTCTCTCTCTCTCTCTCTCTCTCTCTCTCTCTCTCTCTCTCTCTCTCTCTCTTCCTCCCTCTATCTATCTCTCCCTCCCTCTCTTTCCCTCTCCCCCCCCTCTCTCTCTTTCTTTCTCTCTGTTTCTCTGTCTGGCACTAAGAATTTCTTGTCAAATCTTGCATTGCAGTGATGTGATGACGCCTGTAGTATAGCTGGGGTCGCACCCCCTCTCCTAACCACCCATCACAAACACGCACACACGTACACATACACACAGGCATACACACACACCCTTTTGTCCGACCTCCCGTCTTTCAAATACTCGGCATGGTTTGAAGAGGATCAACACATTTTTAAAAACACCCAAACATTCCATCTTTCTCTCTCTCTCTCGCTCTCTCTCTCTCTCTCTCTCTCTCGCTCTCGCTCTCGCTCTCTCTCTCTCTCTCTCTCTCTTCTCTCTCTCTCTCTCTCTCTCTCACTGTTTGTCTTTCTCTTTCACTCTGTCTCAGTTTCTTGCCTTTCCTTTTTCCTCCAACCTCTCTCTTTCTCTTGCTTGTCTATATATCTATATCTATGTCTATATATCTATATCTATGTCTATATATCTATGTCTATGTCTATATATCTATATCTATATCTATATATCTATGTCTATATATCTATATCAAATTTCTCTCTTCCGCTCTCTTGTTCTCTCTCTGTCTTTCTCCCTCTTACACACACCAGTGTCTGTCTAGGTAATTGATTGGGCAACTGGAGCCAGACAGAAAAACTTAGGGAGAGAGAGAGAGAGTGTGTGTGTATGTGTGTGTGTGTGTGTGTCTGTGTGTAACCTGATGCGTGTGTGTGTGTGGAGGAGTAGCAGGGAGTGTCTGAATGCTTCAGATTACTATCAGTGTGGGACACACTACTGGGCAGCGGCCCACACACACATTACAGACTAGTGATGTGCGGGTTGACTCATAACCCGCAGTCCCCGTGGCGTGTTTAGGGTCATTAAATATTGTGTGGATGAAGGGCATATGGGTTGTGGGTGGGTTGAATAAAGAGAAAACAATACCTTAAAAAATCATTAAATGTATAATTCTTGTGAAATGTATATCTATAGGCTACATTGAGGTTTTTCTTTCATTATTTTAGGCTATCTGGCATTAGTGCGTAAGCCTAAACTTTAGGGCCTAATGGCCGAGATCCTTTTAACACCTACATTCGGATAGCCACGCTTTCTCCACCCTCATGTGGGTGCTAGCAAGCTAGCAAGCAGACTAGGTAGTGTTAGGTGTCAAAAGCCAATCCAGTAGGGGCTGGAAACTATAGTGAGCTTTGATTGGTCAATAGTGACGCTGTGTCGCAAAGTATTTGCATAACGTTCAGCTTTCCCCAACTTTGGTCCCACATTCATTCTAGCGATTTATTACATTATTCTGATGAGCAAGAGTTTATTTGGTCTTCTGGGGCAACATATAATGACAGAAGAGAAGCTGCATGTATGTAATTATAGACAAGTTGACTAACAAATAGCCTACAGTACCAACATGTCGGAAATTATAAGCAGAAACATATCTAAACCAGGCAAAAAAAATCCTGCACCCCTGTCATAAAAACATTCTGCCATCTCTGACTGAAACCTACAGCACATTTTCTATATTAGCGGGTTAGGGTTGGGTGCAGACCTCAGATTTTCACTCTATCACATATAGTTGGGCGGTTGCGGATGGGTTATTAGCAATTGTGGGAGGGATTCCGGGGTGAACATTCAGCTGACCCGCACACCACAGACACACTCTTGTTGTCGGCCTTGCAACATGTTGGCATTGAGGAACATTCGATGCAGCAACTTGAAATGTCCTCGCTTTCTGCCCTTATTATGATGCCAACAGATTAAAAAGATATGTAAGCAAATAACTTAAGCATCTCCTCTCTCTTATTGCTACAAGCCACGACACGCTAGAATTTAGTGGTGGTAGGCAAGTAAAGAGCTCTCAGAAACAAACAATTATGTCATCTAGACAAGAAAAATATTACAGATAGAGTACAATAGCTCAGTGTGTCAATGTTAGTTTATGCAGTGTATACACATGTATAGTAAGTGGCAGATTGAGTATGATCAAGTGTGTTTATAGACACACGATTTAAGAGAGAGAGATTAAGGGAGAGAGAGAGGGACAGAGAGCAAGGGTGGAGGGCGAGAGAGAGAAAAGAGAGAGATAATTAGAAAACAGAGGGTAGGAAGACATTGAATAAGAAAGTGAGAGAGAAGTAGAGATTGAAAGAGAGAGCGTGATCATTAGACACTGAAAGAGAGGGGGAGAGAGAAAGAGAGAGAGAAAAGAGAGAGAGATCATTAAAAAACGGAGAAACAGAAGGTAGGAAGACATTGAAAGAGAAAGAGAGAAATAGAGATTGAAAGAGAGAAAGAGAGAGAGATCATTAGATACTGAAAGAGAGAGGGAGGAGAGAGAGGACTCAGTGTAACCTAACCCATTGAGGCTCCAGGTGCAGAGGGTTGATCAGTGCGTTTGGGCTGGCATTACCCCCCTCTAGCCCCCTCTATCCCCCCGTCCCAAATGGCACCCTATTCCCTATATAGTGCATTACTTTTGACCAGGGCTCATAGGGCTCCGGTCAAAAATAGTGCACTATGTAGAGAATAGGATGCCATTTGGGACGCTGCCTTCCCTTCTACCCCGCTTTCCCCCCCTCTATCCTGGGCATACTGAGAGCCTGTCTTTGTATAGCTGCCAGGAGTGCTACCGCAGAGTGCCAGCAAACACACACAAACAAGCATTGCACGTACGCACACACACACACACACACACACACACACACAAATAGACACAGACACACAAGAGTAGCGCACACGCGTGAGCGATACATACACACTCGTCCTCGAGCCACTCCTAACCTACCAGCTCTCACAGTCTCACATCAGAATTAGACGTTCATCCATGTTTGTCAAACATCAAATTTCGAAGTTGTTCTGCTCCTATCACCCTGTATCTCTCCCAACCTCTTTCCCTACTCTTCATCCCAGTAACGCTCCTTCTAATCCCTCCTTTTCCTCACCCCTCTTCCTCACTCTTTAGTGTATGGAGGTTGGGTAAGGTAGCCTATACTGTACAATGCTGAGGGGTGTTTGTCTGTGGCTTGGATCAGACTTCAGAGTCGGAGTGCCAAACTAACAGAGGAGAACTTATCCCTGTCTCTATCACTCTCTTTCTTTCTTGTTCACTCACTACCTCTCATTTTCTCGTTCTCTGTTTCAGTGGAGCTCCTTGATGATGCCGCTGGCTCGCTCCACAGCCCCCCCCCTCACACACACATGCACACACACAGTTGTCCCGTGGGGTTGCTGTAACCGTGCCAGACCCACTGCAGTTCCACCTGGATCACTCTCCAGGGAGTACTCCTCCTCCTTTCTCCTCACTCCATACCTCCTTCTATCCTTCTCTCTCTCTCTCTCTCTATCTTGCTCGCTCTCTATTACCTCTCTCTCTTTCCATCTCTTGCCCTATCTCCCTCACCTTCTCCTTCCATCCATTCTCTCCCTCCTCCCTTCATCCTCTATCTCCCCAGTCCCCACTCCTCCTCCTCCCTTTCACTCCTCCTCCTCCCTTTCCCTCACACCGTTCTCAAAGCTGGAGTTTAAATGTAATTCACCCATTACCCCTCCATTACTGGTAGTGTTATTTCAACCCTAACTACGTCATAAATGGCACCCTATTCCCCATAGACTCTGGTCAAAAGTAGTTCACTATATAGGGAATAGAGTGCCATAAAGGACACATCCAGTCTTATTTAAACCCAAATCTACCAGGGGTTGGCCACTCATGAAAACACACCCGGACCCCCTTCTTAACCTCTAACCTATGACCCCATACAGCTGGTTGAATGTCACCCGTTTCATTTTCACCCTATGTCTGTGTTGAACCCTAGCTGGTTACACACACAGACGCAAGTATGCACACACACGCACACACATACACACACACACACACACGTCTCCATTGACCCTGGTTAAAAGCTGACACTGTAAGGTCCTTCTCTCAAGGTCAACTGATTGACTGGCTGCACATAGGAAGAGAGTCTGTACGTGTGGAACATGGCAATTAACAGGGTAGGGTAGATGTTACCCCCGTAGGTACAGATCTAGGATCATCTTACTTGACATCTTTAATCTGCACATGGTTATATACTTTTAAAATCAATATAATAACTGACTGACTGCACATAAGAGAATAGATTATATACATGTTTAACATGGCAATTACCTATAGGTAGAGATATAGGATCAGCTTACCCCACATCTATCATCCACACAAGTTTTTTTATATCATATTAAATTCATTTAGTGTGAGGAAATATTTGTAGTGTAAATGTACTCATTGAAACTAGTTATTAACACGGTATTACAAATATATTATAACAGTATTATAGAGATAATAGTTGTGTATTATAACAGTATAATAAAGCTAATAGTAGTTGACTATAAGGGTTTAATATATATAATAGTAGTGTATTACAACTATATTATATAGCTAATCATGTTGTATTATAACAAATAATAAACTGATAACTAAAAGGGTATAATAACGATCATCTTAAGCTAATGTGTGTGTGTTCAGCAGACTGTTTAACATCATGACCACTGGTTTCCCTCAGCCTCTTTGTGTTGGAGCAGATATGTGTGTCACTCTCTTTATCGCTCATCTGAGAAACCTTCCCTAGGGGCACACACACACACACACACACACACACACACACACACACACACACACACACACACACACACACACACACACACACACACACACGCGCGCGCACACACACACACAAACAATTGCCCTCTCACACGATCCCAGTAAGTGGGAATGTCCCCTTTAAGTGCAGAGAGGCGAACGGAACAACGCCGTCTCCTCCTCTCCTCGACGTAAGCCTTCTTATCAACCTATCACCGAGCTAACCCCGCCCCCACAGCCAGGAAGCGAGCAGCTCTGGCGAGTAAATGCCTGACCCGACACTAGATTGATACTAGACGTTGTATCATTACGGCGAATACTGCAATAGAAAGGATGAACTTGTCTTCTACTTGAAGGGAGGATACAATTACATTTAGTTTGGCTGTAGTAGCCCTTTAATTTGATAACAGTTGTCTTCAGTACTCGACACCAACTTATCAGACAAAGAAGACTGTGAAGAGACTTAGTTATTTTTCCTCAAAGGTTGTCTTTAAACCTTTCTGTTTTTTTTAACGACCTTGTTGGTTTTATATTTTTTTGTAGTGAAGGGACTAATAGACCAGACAGCAAAGTGGATTTAACGGGTGCGTCGCCGCCTTCCACTTTATCTCCAAGATGCTATTGGTGTCTCCGCGGCTAGTCGACACACCTCGCATGGAGCCCATAGTAAGTTAACTACCTTTTCATTCTATGGTTCTAATGATCACTAGCGCTAATTTGATGCTGGCTCGAGGGTGTGAGAGGCTGAGAGGCAAGAGAGTTTATGTGTGGGGTGTAATGTGCTGCCAGTGTGCGTGAGTGAGACAAAGTGGTTAGGGATATGGATGAGATACTACACTTGATGGCCAGATTCCTTTATTGTAGTGAGACTATAGTGTGTGTGTGTGTGTGTGTGCGTGTGTGTGTGTGTGTCCATATCTTGCTATTTAATTATGTGTTTAGGCTTTTCAGTGATGGCATTTGTACCTTAGACTGATTTACTCTCTCTGTCTCTGTGTGTGTTTTGTGACATACTGAGTATGCGCCCAGACCGGGAAATCAAATCAATAGCCTACATTTAGTTAGAGAGCAGGATTGATAGATATCGTAGTGACCACAGAGATTAAACAGCTATCCGTGGGGCTTCAGAGGCTATAGGAAAAGCCTGAACATTAGCCTTCAGTAAAGATTAGGTATGTGTGTGTCTCTCTCACGAACACCAGTCACTCTGTGTGTTCATAATTCCGGTAAAGTTCCGTGACTAGAATACTCTACTATCGGATGTTGGGGTTTCTCGGGCGTGCGTCAAAATTGCAACAAAATAACCATTTCCAGGGGAGAGGTTGTGCGGAGAGAGCGTGAAGCGCGGGAGACTCGCTATGCTACTTGTAGCAATTTATATCAATAGACTTACTGGAGATAATAGCGGCTACAGTGCTAGGCTACTGCTACCACCACTCAAGACGGAGAGGGTCTCAGTGACTGAATGCTCTCGCTGCTCAGTTCCAGCTCCTCTCAAAAGGCTTCTTCCCTTTTTGATAGCAAGTAAAAACCTTTGTGTTCTCATGCTTGGCTGAACGCACTGAGCAGTGAGCGGAGCCACTATGCTAGGCTCCAGTCTCTCTCTCTCTCTCTCTCTCTCTCTCTCTCTCTCTCTCTCTCTCTCTCTCTCTCTCTCTCTCTCTCTCGCTCTCTGTCGCTCTCTCTGTCGCTCTCTCTCTCTCCCCGTGAAAGTCAAGCTAAACCCCCGCCTCTCCCTCCCGAGCACCAGCATGCAGTCTCCTTGTAGGAATTAAAGGCCATTTATGTGGCTTCTGAATCGGCCGTGCAGTCAGCGGGCTACCGCTCTGTAACAAAAGAGCGTCTCTAGAGCTGGGTCAGACCGTTGATTTGGTGTAGGAGAGGCTATTTAACTATTACGCTTTAGGGCTACTATAGCATAATAATGATAATGTGTGTCTCTCTCTCAATTAAATTAAATTCTCTCTCTCTCTCTCTCCCTCTCTCTCTCTCTCTCTCTCTCTCTCTCTCTCTCTCTCTCTCTCTCTCTCTCTCTCTCTCTCTCTCTCTCTCCCTCTCTCTCTCTCTGTGTCATATGGGTTTAACTGCGATGTTAAACAATTGTGTGGATTAGAGAGGGGAAAACGATTTATGCACCAGATCAGATTGATGGTTACTTAATGGCTTGATATGATAATAACACATTGACACAGATAAATTGTGTGTGTGTGTGTGTGTGTGTGTGTGTGTGTGTGTGTGTGTGTGTGTTTAATAGGTATAGGAAATAGAAGAGGTACATAGTCTAGGGGCTTAGACCAGCAGTAGGACACACATACAGACACACACACACACATACTGTGACACTCTGGCTCCATGGACTTTGATTATTGAGCCAGGGTTGTTCATTTTCTTTTGGGTGTATTTCTATGTTGGTTTCTAGGTGTTCATTTCTATGTTGTGGTGGTTCTTGATTATTCATGTGACTCCCAATCGGAGGTAACGAGTGACAGCTGTCGGCTCGTTATCTCTGATTGGGAGCCATATTTAAACTGTTGTGGTTTCACTGTGTGTTTGTGGGTTTTTGTTCCGTTTTCGGTCTGTGTACCGTGGACTTCATTGAGTCGTCTTTTGTTTTGTATTTGGTTACTTTGATTAATAAAGTCATGTTTCTTGGACACGTTGCGCCTTGGTCATACTTGGACGACATAGACGACCGTGACACATACACTGTGAATGACTGACTGGGGGATTAAAAGGCGGACTGCTAGAATACATAATGATATTAAACACAAGCCCTGTCATCCATTAGCTGTGTGTGTGTGTGTGTGTGTGTTTGTTTGTGTGTGTATGTCCGCAGAGAGAGACGGCACAGCGCCTACCCCTAGAAAGCTATTCTTGGCCTAGTTCAATAGGCTAAATTCACCAGATACCCTTTAGATACCATAGGCTATAACAACGTCTCTATACAACATTTAGTTGTATAGTGCTGGAGTAAGAGGTTATATAATCATGTCGTTTTATATAGGCCTATATTTTTTTAAGGGTATTTAAAACGTTTTATTGACAGATATAGATTAGAGTATGAGATGGGGAGATAGACGAGAGCGATACAGTTCAGAAAGTGAGTGGCGTAACTGGGTATTGAACTGCTGCATCAAGGGGCATATGTGGTCCTTGGGCTGCAGCACTACAACTACAGCAGGCCCCGGTTAATAACATATTTAATGACGTCTGTATAAGATGTTTAGTTGTGCTTGAGTAAGGGATATTTATTTTGATGAGTTATCAAAACATGCAGACATTCAATGTTGCTGTACCGTTGGACGGATCAATGATGGTGTCAGCTCAGTTAATCTAAACAGTAAAAATGAAAGCAAGCAGTTATAGTGGTGACTTAAGACTGGCTACCACACCTCCTCGTCCCTCTCTCTCCCTCTCTCTCTCTCTCTCTCTCTCTCTCTCTCTCTCTCTCTCTCTCTCTCTCTCTCTCCCTCTCTGTCTGTCTGTCTGTCTGTCTGTCTGTCTGTCTGTCTCTCTCTCTCTCTCTCTCTCTCTCTCTCTCTCTCTCTGTCTGTCTGTCTGTCTGTCTGTCTGTCTCTCTCTCTCTCTCTCTCTCTCACTCGATCTCCCTCTCTTTCTCTCTCTCTCACTCTCTCGCGCTCCTTTCCCCTCTGCTTGGCTTGACACAGATTTCCATAGATATGCTAGGCTAGTTATTTCCCTTCTTAGTTGATTGCTCAGTCTCTCCCCTGTGACCATGTCACCCCCCCCCTCTCCCTCTCTCTCTCTCTCTCGCTCTCTCTCTCTCTCTCTCTCTCTCTCTCTCTCTCTCTCTCTCTCTCTCTCTCTCTCTCTGTGCGTCTTTATAAGTAATAGATAGACTCATATCCTGTCTACAAGAAATAAAAGTAGGTCTATAGAGGAAAGGAAAAAACTTGAAGACTAGACTACTTTAGTACCAGACTCACGATTCAGAGGTTGCGTCCCAAATGGCAGCCTATTCCCTGCATAGTGCACTACTTTTGAACAGAGCCCTATGAGCCCTGGTCAAAAGTAGTGCACTAAGTAGGGAATAGGCTGCCATTTGGTACACAGCCAGAATCTGTGATGCAATTTGTGGTCTAACTGATTGGAATGCTGAACGCAGCAGGGCGAAATGGAGATTGAGAGTGTGTGTGTGTGTGTTTGAGAGTTGCGAGTAGACCTAGCAATGCATGGAAACGGTCATGCATGCATGATATCTCCTCTAGCCAGAACTATGAAAAAGAAGTCTAACATTGGGGATTTGTTTTCTGTCTTTCTCATAATGAAAGAAAGCATATCTTTATCTTCCATCAGCTCAGTGTGTGTCTAAATCACATGTGTGTGTGAAAGTATGTCAATGGTACTACAAAACGCTGCTGGTGCTTTTCACACACTTGTTGGGAGTATTCTCGTCTTCTCTGTTCATCAATGCATTCTCTCTCTCGCTCTCTCTCTCTCTCTCTCTCTCTCTCTCTCTCTCTCTCTCTCTCTCCTCTCTCTCTCTCTCTCTCTCTCTCTCTCTCTCTCTCTCTCTCTCTCTCTCTCTCTCTCTTTCTTTCTCTCTCTCTCTCTTTCTTTCTCTCTCTCTCTCTCTCTCTCTCTCTCTCTCTCTCTCTCTCTCTCTCTCTCTCTCTCTCTCTCTCTCTCTCTCTCTCTCTCTCTCTCTCTCTCTCTCTCTCTCTCTCTCTCTCTCTCTCTCTCTCTCTCTCTCTCTCTCTCTCACAAACACACTCACACACAAACTCATCAATGCATTCTCCTCTCCACTTGGACCTTGTGACCTCTGTCATTATGCACTAATGGTGTTAAACGACCATTGAGACACACACACACACACACACACACACACACACACACACACACACACACACACACACACACACACACACACACACACACACACACACACATACACACACACACACACACCTGACCAAGAGGCTATTACCCAAAGCACTCTGCCTAATCATATATAGATCCTATTCTGTGTGTAGCTATTTGCTTGTATTGACATAATGACATACGGTTGGTGGCATTTACTTCAGTCTGTTAGTACCAATGACGGTCTTTCCAATGTGTGCATTTGTGTATGTGCATGTTCCACCTGAAGTAACGCCTCCTAAGAATGCAGGGAGAGAGAGAGAGAGAGAGAGAGAGATAGAGAGAGAGAGAGAGAGAGAGAGAGAGAGAGAGAGAGAGAGAGAGAGAGAGAGAGAGAGAGAGAGAGAGAGAGAGAGAGAGAGAGAGAGAGAGAGAGAGAGAGAGAGAGAGAGAGAGAGAGAGAGAGAGAGAGAGAGAGAGAGAGAGAGAGAGAGAGATTGAGAGTGGCGGGGAGGGAGGAGTGAGACGAACTACTTTCCTAATTATTTTATGCTAATTATAAAATTATAATGATACTAATAGATTATTACTATGTCATATAATATACATTAATTAATATTCACTTATATATTAGCTGCAGTAGGATAAAGTCTTGACTAGGCTATAAATGTGGTGTTTCTTGTAGCAGTGTACCATACCGTTAACCACAGTGATAGGCTTTCCCTGCCGTTTCAGCTGCTGGATCTCTCTGTTCACCTCAATTCGAACTGATCCACGGCCAAATGAGTCAAGCACTTTGAAGTCTACTGCTATAGCGATAGTCCTCTGCCAAAGGAATGTGTGTGTGTGAGCTCCTTCAGATCTAGTGCGTCGTCCAGCTCATTGCCAACAGTTTCTCAGTCAACGGCTTCGTCCCAAAGGGCACCCTATTCCCTATATAGAGCATCAGCTCTGGTTAAAAAAGTAGTGCACTATGTAGGGAATAGGATGCCATTTGGGATTGTAATGTGAGCGTCTGAACCAAGCCCACCCGAGCGAGCGCGGCACGACTGTCGGGAAAAGAAGGGCTGGTTTCCCACCTCAAAGTTCCGTTAACCAAAAACAACAACAATGAGTTGAAAGGAAAGAGAGAAAAAGATATGGAGAGAAAAGGGAGGAAGAGTTGTCTTTCATCAGACCCACAGTCTGTAACGATGAGCTCACGGATGTAATTGTGTTAGGAGAGCAAGAAGGAATATAACCCTAAAGTAGCGCACACACACACACACACACACACACACACACACACACACACACACACACACACACACACACACACACACACACACACACACACACACACACACACACACACACACACACACACACACACACACACACACACACACACACTTAACCCTGAACTATTTTAGTTGGCTAAAAGGAATCTCTCTGTTATTATGAGCCTCTTCATCACACAGCCTACAGTATGTACCTGCACCCTCTCAGAAATACCTTGCCCTTTACAAATGCTTTGTGTGTGTGTGTGCGTGCGTGTGCGTGTGTGTGTGCGTTTCGATGATAAACAGCCATTTTCGCACGGAAGAAGGGATGAAAAGGGGGGGATGAATTTCTGCTGATCTCCACTGCTGTGCCATATGGTCACTCCCCAAGAGAGATGGAGAGGGGGATCACGGGGGAGGAGAGGAGGGAGGGATGGGATGGCCTTGAGATGTGCTTGAGAGAACCAGCTGCTCTCTTTCAGTTGGTATGAAAGGGGGAACCAGTGAGACTGTGGACGGGGGACTTTGGTGCGTACATGTGTGTGTGTGTGTGTGTGAAGGGGGTGCAACTCTGACCCTTTTCTCCAGAGTAGCACCTCAGATCCACAGAGAGAGAGAGAGAGAGAGAGAGAGAGAAAGGGAGAGAGATATGACTGAGATTTCGTTATACTGATTTCACAACAACTCACAAATAGTACCCCATTAAAGGAAAAATCCACACAAAACCACAAATTCCTATAATTTACAGTGTTAAATAACACTAATATGTGAGAACAATATTTTTTGTGAACTAATATTTCATGTTGTCGTTATAAGGTTGGTAGCAACATATGAAAATCGTTGTGGAAATCTGTTGCAGCTCAAGTCGACTACAAAACCCACAATGCAATATGGGCTGGCTGGCTGGCAAACATAGCTACACACAATAATGCCAAAGTCAATATCAGAATGTGAAGTAGCTAGTTAGCTGTAAAATCACCTAAACAAACTGCACTATCAATTTAGGAGTCTACAATCTCACCATGTTCAACCTGCAGATCGATGTGCCTCGCAGAGTGGAGTCTTACATTTGCAATGGCACCATGCACCCTGGACTGAAGAGGCTGAGAAATAGAAGAAATGACACATTTCTCGAGGGTAGGAATATCGAGAGTAGACAACCTCCCGCGTTATGACATCGGCTAGTATTGAAATCTGACATGAATGATAGACATTTTTGCGATCTAAAAATCATATTCCTATTGACTTCCAGTGTAGTGAGAGTGGCTTTATTGCAATACTACGTTATACCAGCCACATTTCTTCCTGCTTAAATGGCAGTGGCTTAGATACACATGAAAACATGAAATGACCCCGGGAATCGATACAACATCGCTCGGAGATGCACAAAAACAATATACCATTTAAAATGGGTGAATCTTTCCTTTCAGTACAGTAATAGCGATTCTCAGTCCCTGAACTACTATAGAGAGTCTTCTTCACTGGGTATCTATCGTTGTACAATGGACTGTGTCTTTGGCCAAGACAGCTACCAACACTAATTGTTCCAGCTCATTAGTGTTACTCACTGTTTGGCTCATGAAATCACGCGGTCATCTCTTCCTGCCAGTAATATACCATTTTAAATGTCTCTCTTGTTTTGAAACATTTCTGAGTGTAATGTCTACTGTTCATTTCTGATTGTTTATTTCACTTTAGTTTATTATCTATTCCACTTCCTTTGGCAGTGTGAGCATGTTTCCCATGCCAATAGAGCCCTTTGAATTGAGAGAGAGAGAGAGGAGAGAGAGAGAGAGAGAGAGAGAGAGAGAGAGAGAGAGAGAGAGAGAGAGAGAGAGAGAGAGAGAGAGAGAGAGAGAGAGAGAGAGAGAGAGAGAGAGAGAGAGAGAGAGAGAGCAAGTGCGTCAATCTGACTATCAGACAACCAGGAAATAGGAGTGTTGCCTAGGGATGAAAAACAAACAGGACACACACACAACACCAAAAATCAGGTTCGCTTTTTCCGCTGACACTCAGGGAACACACACACACACGCTCTCAGATTCAAACACATTTATACATAATAAAGTGCTGTATGCTACCACCTTGGAGCACCCTCACTAATTATCACACTAATTATCACACATAAACACACACGGTGAGCGCACTGGGATTGTCTGTGATGTTTTTGAAAACAGTGGAGAGATTCTTCCCTCTCTGGCATTCAATCTCTCTCGCTCTCTCTCTCTCTCTCTCTCTCTCTCTCTCTCTCTCTCTCTCTCTCTCTCTCTCTCTCTCTCTCTCTCTCTCTCTCTCTCTCTCTCTCTCTCTGGTCAGTAGGTGGACTGGGTGTGCTAATTTGATCCTTGCATTTATAAAGAATATCAAAGCAGCAGATCAAGGTCTTTACGCCATCTAGGTGTGTGTGTGTGTGTGTGTGAATACTGATTGTATATCAGGGTCTAATTGTTACCTTGCTTTGTTTGTGGCTCCCCTATTGCATCATTCACCACACACAAACACACACACGTATGCACGCACGCACGCGCACACGCATTCACACACACACCCTCAAAGCCTTGACTCTCCCCATACTCTGTTGGACGTTCATGCTCTGTGTTTGTGATTAGGACCTTGATTCAGAGGTGTGTATGTGTGTGTGTGTGATATGGGCTGTGATGAAACTCTCTGCAACAGCCTCGGGAGGCTGAAGAAATGTGTCTTGGCCCCTAAGACCCTCACAAATTTCTACAGATGCACCATCGAAAGCATCCTGCCGGGCTGTATCACCGCCTGGTACGGCAATTGCAACGTCCGTCACAGGAACGGGTGCCGGTGTCACAGGAAGGCCAAGAAGATCATCGAGGACCTCAGCCATCCGAGCCACGGCCTGTTCACCCCGCTACCATCTCGAAGGCGGAGACAGTACAGGTGCATCAAAACAGCTCCTATCTCCAGGCCATCAGACTGTTAAACAGTCGTCACTAGCCGTCCTCCGCCCAGTACCCTGCCCTGAACTTTAGTCACTGTTCCTAGCCGGCTACCACCCAGTACTCTACCCTGCACCTTAGAGACTGCTGCCCTATGTACATAGAGTCATGGAACACTGGTCACTTTAATAATGTTTACATACTGTTTTACCCACTTTATTAGTATATACTGTATTCAAGGCTCATTCTATATAACTACTGCTGTACACACCTTTTCTATTCCTATACTATCCATACTGTCTTTACACACCATTATATTTATATATACACTACCAGTCAAAAGTTTGGACACACCTACTCATTCAAGGGTTTTTCTTTATTTCTACACTTTTTTTACATTGTAGAATAATAGTGAAGACATCAAAACTATGAAATAACACATATGGAATCATGTAGTAACCAAAAAAGTGTTAAACAAATCAAAACATATTTAATATTTGAGATTCTTCAAATAGCCACCCTTTGCCTTGATAACAGCTTTGCACACTCTTGGCATTCTCTCAACCAGCTTCATTAGCTACATTTACATTTACATTTACATCATTTAGCAAACGCTCTTATCCAGAGCGACTTACAAATTGGTGCATTCAACTTATGATAGCCAGTGGGACAACCACTTTTTTTTTAATGGGGGGGTGGGGGAGGGAGGGGTAGAAGGATTACTTTTATACTATTCCAGGTATTCCTTAAAGAGGTAGGGTTTCAAGTGTCTCCGGAAGGTGGTCAGTGACTCTGCTGTCCTGGCGTCGTGGGGGAGCTTGTTCCACCATTGGGGTGCCAGAGCAGCGAATAGCTTTGACTGGGCTGAGCAGGAACTGTGCTTCCGTAGAGGTAGGGGGGCTAGCAGGCCAGAGGTGGATGAACATGGTGCCCTCGTTTGGGTGTAGGGTCTGATTCAGAGCCTGAAGATAAGGAGGTGCCGTTCCCCTCACAGCTCCGTAGGCAAGCACCATGGTCTTGTAGTAGATGCAAGCCTCAACTGGAAGCCAGTGGAGTGTGTGGAGGAGCGGGGTGAGATGAGAGAACTTGGGAAGGTTGAACACCAGACGGGCTGCAGCGTTCTGGATAAGTTGTAGGGGTTTAATGGCACAGGCAGGGAGCCCAGCCAACAGCGAGTTGCAGTAATCCAGACAGGAGATGACAAGTGCCTTGATTAGGACCTGTGCCGCTTTTTGTGTGAGGTAGGGTCGTACTCTGCGAATGTTGTAGAGCATGAACCTGCAGGATCGGGTCACCGCTTTGATGTTAGCGGAGAACGACAGGGTGTTGTCCAGGGTCACGCCAAGGTTCTTTGCACTCTGGGAGGAGGACACAATGGAGTTGTCAACCGTAATGGCGAGATCATGGAGCGGGCAGTCCTTCCCCGGGAGGAAGAGCAGCTCCGTCTTGCCGAGGTTCAGCTTGAGGTGGTGATCCGACATCCACACTGATATGTCTGCCAGACATGCAGAGATGCGATTCACCACCTGGTTATCAGAAGGGGGAAAGGAGAAAATGAATTGTTTTTTGTCTGCGTAGCAATGATAGGAGAGACCATGAGAGGATATGACAGAGCCAAGTGACTTGGTGTATAGAGAGAATAGGAGAGGGCCTAGAACTGAGCCCTGGGGGACACCAGTGGTGAGAGCACGTGGTGCGGAGACAGATTCTCGCCACGCCACCTGGTAGGAACGACCTGTCAGGTAGGACGCAATCCAAGAATGAGCAGCGCCGGAGATGCCCAACTCGGAGAGGGTGGAGAGGAGGATCTGATGGTTCACAGTATCAAAGGCAGCAGATAGGTCTAGAAGGATAAGAGCAGAGGAGTCACCTGGAATGCATTTCAATTAACAGCTGTGCCTTGTTAAAAGTTAATTTGTGGAATTTCTTTCCTTCTTAATGAGTTTGAGCCAATCAGTTGTCTTGTGACAAGGTAGATGGGGTATACAGAAGATAGCCCTATTTGGTTAAAGACCATGTCCATATTATGGCAAGAACAGCTCAAATAAGCAAAGAGAAATGACAGTCCATCATTACTTTTAGACATGAAGGTTTGTCAATACGGAACTTTCAAGAACTTTGAAAGTTTCTTCAAGTGCAGTCGCAAAAACCATCAAGCGCTATGATGAAACTGGCTCTCATGAGGACCGCCACAGGAATGGAAGACCCAGAGTTACGGATAAGTTCATTAGAGTTACCAGCCTCAGAAATTGCAGCCCAAATAAATGCTTCACAGAGTTCAAGTAACAGACAGATCTCAACATCAACTGTTCAGAGGGGACTGTGTGAATCAGGCCTTCATGGTCGAATTGCTGCAAAGAAACCACTACTAAAGGACACCAATAAGAAGAAGAGATCTGCTTGGGCCAAGAAACACGAGCAATGGACATTAGACCGGTAGAAACGTGTCCTTTGGTCCAAAAGTCCAAATGTGAGATTTTTGGTTCAAACCGTTCTGTCTTTGTGAGATGCGGTGTGGGTGAACGGATGATCTCCGCATGTGTAGTTCCCACCGTAAAGCATGGAGGAGGAGGTGTTATGGTGTGGGGGTGCTTTGCTGGTGACACTGTCTGTGATTTATTTAGAATTCAAGGCACACTTAACAAGCATGGCTACCACAGCATTCTGCAGCGATATGCTATCCCATCTGGTTTGGGCTTACATTTACATTTACATTTTAGTCATTTAGCAGACGCTCTTATCCAGAGCGACTTACAGGAGCAATTAGGGTTAAGTGCCTTGCTCAAGGGCACATTAACGTCATTTAGCAGACGCTCTTAGCCAGAGCGACTCACAAATTGGTGCGTTCACCCTATAGCCAGTGGGATGACTCCGCTGTCCTGGCGTCGTGAGGGAGCTTGTTCCACCATTGGGGTGCCAGAGCAGCGAACAGTTTTGACTGGGCTGAGCGGGAGCTATGCTTCCGCAGAGGAAGGGGAGCCAGCAGGCCGGAGGTGGATGAATGCAATGCCCTCGTTTGGGTGTAGGGACTGATCAGAGCCTGAAGGTACAGAGGTGCCGTTCCCCTCACTGCTCCATAGGCAAGCACCATGGTCTTGTAGCGGATGCGAGCTTCAACTGGAAGCCAGTGGAGTGTGCGGAGGAGGGGGGTGACGTGAGAGAACTTGGGAAGGTTGAACACCAGACGGGCTGCGGCATTCTGGATGAGTTGTAGGGGTTTAATGGCACAGGCAGGGAGGCCAGCCAACAGCGAGTTGCAGTAGTCCAGACGGGAGATGACAAGTGCCTGGATTAGGACCTGTGCCACTTCCTGTGTAAGGCAGGGTCGTACTCTCCGAATGTTGTAGAGCATGAACCTGCAGGAGGCGGGTCACCGCCTTGATGTTGGCGGAGAACGACAGGGTGTTGTCCAGGGTCACGCCTAGGCTCTTCGCACTCTGGGAGGAGGACACAGCGGAGTTGTCAACCGTGATGGCGAGATCACGGAACGGGCAGTCCTTCCCCGGGAGGAAGAGCAGCTCCGTCTTGCCAGGGTTCAGCTTGAGGTGGTGATCCGTCATCCATACTGATATGTCTGCCAGACATGCAGAGATGCGATTCGCCACCTGGTTATCAGAAGGGGGAAAGGAGAAGATTAGTTGTGTATCGTCAGCGTAGCAATGATAGGAAAGGCCATGTGAGGATATGACAGAGCCAAGTGACTTGGTGTATAGGGAGAAAAGGAGAGGGCCTAGAACTGAGCCCTGGGGGACACCAGTGGTGAGAGCACGTGGTGCGGAGACAGCTTCTCGCCACGCCACTTGGTAGGAGCGACCGGTCAGGTAGGACGCAATCCAGGAGTGAGCCGCGCCGGAGATGCCCAGCTCGGAGAGGGTGGAGAGGAGGATCTGATGGTTCACAGTATCAAAGGCAGCAGACAGGTCTAGAAGGACAAGAGCAGAGGAGAGAGAGTTAGCTTTAGCAGTGCGGAGAGTCTCGGTGACACAGAGAAGAGCAGTCTCAGTTGAATGACCAGTCCTGAAACCTGATTGGTTTGGATCAAGAAGGTCATTCTGAGAGAGATAGCAAGAGAGTTGGCTAAAGACGGCACGCTCAATAGTTTTAGAAAGAAAAGAAAGAAGGGATACTGGTCTGTAGTTGTTGACATCAGTGGGGTCGAGTGTTGGTTTTTTGAGAAGGGGAGCAACTCTCGCTCTCTTGAAGACGGAAGGGACATGGCCAGCGGTCAAGGATGAGTTGATCAGCGAGGTGAGGTAGGGGAGAAGGTCACCGGAGATGGTCTGGAGAAGGGAGGAGGGGATGGGGTCAAGCGGGCAGGTTGTTGGGCGGCCTGCAGTCACAAGTCGCAGGATTTTATCTGGAGAGAGAGGGGAGAAAGAAGTCAAAGCATAGGGTAGGGCAGTGTGAGCAGGACCAGCAGTGTCATTAGACTTAACAAACGAGGATCGGATGTCGTCAACCTTCTTTTCAAAGTGGTTGACGAAGTCATCCACAGAGAGAGAGGGGGGGAGGATTCAGGAGGGAGGAAAATGTGGCATAGAGCTTCCTAGGGTTAGAGGCAGATGCTTGGAATTTAGAGTGGTAGAAGGTGGCCTTAGCAGCAGAAACAGATGAAGAAAATGTAGAGAGGAGGGAGTGAAAAGATGCCAGGTCGGCAGGGAGTTTAGTTTTCTTCCATTTCCGCTCCGCTGCCCGGAGCTCTGTTCTGTGAGCTCGCAATGAGTCATCAAGCCACGGAGCTGGAGGGGGAGGACCGAGCCGGCCGGGAGGATAGGGGACACAGAGAGTCAAAGGATGCAGAAAGGGAGGAGAGGAGGGTTGAGGAGGCAGAATCAGGAGATTGGAGGGAGAAGGATTGAGCAGAGGGAAGAGATGATAGGATGGAAGAGGAGAGAGTAGTGGGAGAGAGAGAGCGAAGGTTGCGGCGGCGCATTACCATCTGTGTAGGGGCAGAGTGAGTAGTGTGGGAGGAGAGCGAGAGAGAAAAGGAAGCAAAGTAGTGGTCGGAGACATGGAGGGGAGTTGCAGTGAGATTAGTAGAGGAGCAGCATCTAGTGAAGATGAGGTCAAGCGTATTGCCTGCCTTGTGAGTAGGGGGGGACGGTGAGAGGGTGAGGTCAAAAGAGGAGAGGAGTGGAAAGAAGGAGGCAGAGAGAAATGAGTCAAATGTGGACATAGGGAGGTTGAAATCCCCCAAAACTGTGAGGGGTGAGCCATCCTCAGGGAAGGAACTTATCAAGGCGTCAAGCTCATTGATGAACTCTCCAAGGGAACCTGGAGGGCTGATAGATGACAAGGATATTAAGCTTAAATGGGCTAGTGACTGTGACAGCATGGAATTCAAATGAGGAGATAGACAGATGGGTTAGGGGAAAAACTGAGAATGTCCACTTGGGAGAGATGAGGATTCCTGTACCACCACCCCTCTGACCAGATGCTCTCGGGGTATGCGAGAACACATGGTCAGACGAGGAGAGAGCAGTAGGAGTAGCAGTGTTTTCAGTGGTGATCCATGTTTCCGTCAGCGCCAGGAAGTCGAGGGACTGGAGGTTGGCATAGGCTGGGATGAAGTCAGCTTTGTTGGCAGCAGAACGGCAGTTCCAGAGGCTGCCCGCGACCTGGAACTCCACGTGGGTGGTGCGTGCAGGGACCACCAGGTTAGAGAGGCAGCAGCCACGCGGTGTGGTGCGTTTGTGTAGCCTGTGCAGAGAGGAGAGAACAGGGATAGGCAGAGGCATAGTTGACAGGCTGTAGCAAATGGCTACAAAAATGCAGAATGAGATGAGAATGAGATGAGCTAAGCATCTGGGAGAGGAGAGAGCAGGGCCTCCCTCACCAAAAACTTCTACCTCAGAAACTAAAATTGTTTCACTGAACCACCCGAACAAAAACTCTCCCAACTTCCACCTTTAGAAATCAGAATTGTTGTGAACCACAGCGGTTCAATGTTTAAAGGAATAGACTCAACCCACTTTATTCAGCTAGCTAACTATGACACCATAGCTAACTAGCAAGCTAGCATCCAATAACAATAACACACCGTTTAGCACCAACACTTGGTCACAACAAACCACCAATAGTGTGATAACACACTAAACAGATCATTCGTGTCTGTGTCAAGTTCCTTTCATGACGCAGCAATGATTAGACGTTGGCTAGCTAGGACAAGTATATTGTATTTAGCTACTACCGTACAGTTAGCTGGTCGTGTTGGGTAGCTAGCAATGGCCACTGTGTTGACTTTGTTTGAAGAACGGCTAGCTAGCTAGCTTCGTGCTACACCCGGCACACAATGGCTACTGTGTTGACTCTGACTCTGTTCGAAAAAACGGCTAGTTAGCTCGCCAGTGCTACAGCCGGCACGGCCGAAGACACTGCCAAGACACAGTAACTACCCACAACAACCCACGATGCCTAGCTATGACGCCGTAGTTAACTAGCAAGCTAGCATCCATTAACACACAATTTAGCACCAATACTTGGTTACAACAAACTGCCAAGAGTGTGTTAGCACACTAAACAGATAATTCATGTCCGTGTCTAGTTCCTTTCATAACGCATAACGCAGCAAAAAATTAAACGTTGGCTAGCAGCACATTAACATTGGAAACAGCTCTCCAGCGTTGCTAATCGTTACCAGTAGCTACCCGCTAGCTAGCTAGCCTCGTGCTTCGATACTAACCTACAATTACCTACGGAAACCTACAATAACAACAATACTAACCTATAATAAATACAATACCTAACTACAGCTAACTACCTACCTACGATCTAATACATGTGGGACTATCATTTGTTTTTCAACACGACAATGACCCAACACACCTCCAGGCTGTGTAAGGGCTATTTTACCAAGAAGGAGGGTGATGGAGTGCTGCATCAGATGACCTTGCCTCCACAATCCCCCGACCTTAACCCAATTGAGATGGTTTGGGATGAGTCGGACGGCAGAGTGAAGGAAAAGCAGCCAACAAGTGCTCAGCATATGTGGGAACTCCTTCAAGACTATTGGAAAAGCTGTCATCAAGGCAAATGGTGGCTATTTGAAGAATCTCAAATATAAAATATGTTTTGATTTGTTTAACACTTTGTTGGTTACTACATGATTGCATATGTGTTATTTCATAGTTTTGATGTCTTCACTATTATTCTACAATGTAAAAAATAGTAAAAAATAAAGAAAATCCCTTGAATGAGTAGGTGTGTCCAAAGTTTCGACTGGTACTGTATATATTTGTAATCTGGTCTCTGACATTGCTCATTCTGATATTTCTTAATTTTTCTGGATTATGTGCGTATAGTTTTGTATTGCTAGGTACTATTACTGCACTGTTGGAGCTAGAAACACAAGCATTTCACTGCACCTACAATAACGTCTGCAAATCTGTGTCCGCGACCAATAAGTAGACTGAAGTAGACTGAGAATGAAGAGAATGTATACAGAGAATAATAGAAATAGCGAATGAACGAAAGAAGGAGAGAAATAGGGATGGAAGAGAAACGCGTGTGTTTTGTGTGGAAGGTGGCTGTGTGTGTGTGTGTGTTATTATGTGCGTGCTAGCGTGCCTGAGTTGTGTGTGTGTGTGTGTGTGTGTGTGTGTGTGTGTGCACTTGCTTCTGTGTCTGC